>NW_022436964.1:3099808-3250901 GCF_009761245.1 Sapajus apella
GGGGGGGGGGGGGGGGGGGGGGGAGGGGGAGGGGGAGGGGGAGGGGAAGGGGAAGGGGAAGGGGAAGGGGAAGGGGAAGGGGAAGGGGAAGGGGAAGGGGAAGGGAAGGAAGGAAGGAAAGGAAGAGAAAGAAGGGGAGAAGAGAAGAGAAGAAGACAAAAAAAAGGTTGATGGGGGGAATTATTTTATCCACGGGGGAAAAAAATAGGTTAGGTTAAGAAAATATGATCATAGTTTACTACATGATTCAGGTATAAATGGTGTACATGGTAATAATAATGTAAATATTAAATATGGATCTAATCAAAACTATAATTTTATCACATTGGGAGAATAGAGAACGGGAGAATGATAGAGATATTAGAATAGACATATTAGAGAGTGATCAGTAGGGGAGAACCAAACGCTCATCTTCCATACTGGGAAGTCAACAAATAATATCTAAAATGTAAATACCCAAAGCATAAGGTAAAAGAGTAAAAAGTGATTGACTCTAGGTAGGGGAATTGAAGAAAGAAAACTAGGCACTGATATTAGCCTTAACCTGCCTTGTGGAAGTAGCTGGCCATCTGATCTAAGTACACGCATATAAAAATAAAAATTTTCTTAAAATAAGAAACGAGTATAAGTTATGTGAAATGGCAAGAGGAGGACCAGCAGAAGAGTGTCCTAGGCAAAGGCTCTGATGGAGTCACAACACACTGTGGTATAGTGGGAGGCTATGAGCAGAACCACACTGCTAAATCATTAATTCTGGGTTATTGGGCAGTCTCTAGATCTCTTCTCTACAACACTGGTACTTCCTCACCCACCATGATGGTGACGAAAAGCAGTGTCAAGGATTTTGACAATCTGGGACCCTGAAAATGTACATAGTGCTTCTCTAGCACAGCTTGAAACAAAATGAACTGTTCAACCTGATAAGATATCTCTAGTGTTTTAAATAAGGTATAGAATTTAAAAATTGCTTTTCAGCAGAGTTAGTGTATCCAGAACTAGGTGAGTCTGAATATGACTCCAGGTAGAGGACCCAAGTAGGTGGCAACGCTGGTTTTGCTGAAGCTTGGAGTACAATCAGCATACTCAGGCTGGCAGAGATGAATAAGAAGGAAAAGGAGCTTCCCTGGAGCCTCAGCTGGTCACTTAAAAGGTTTTCTAGGGTCACAAGTGGATTTGGCTGGTGAGGTGTTTTGTTCCGTTCTTCTGGGTATTGAGTTACCCATACTGTGAAAGGTTTAAAAAAATTACTCATTAAGTTAAAATGAAAAAAATCTGGCTTTTTAAGGTGACAATTGCAAACAGGTAATCCAAAATTAAAGGATTAAATTTAAATAGTAAGCACTAGAAATAACAGAACATTATAACCATTTTTTTAAAAAATGTTTTACAAGTGCTTATGTATATTTAAGAGGGCAAACATCAAGGAAAAATTGTGTGCACTTACAATAATAACAGGGGGAATTACAGACAATGGAAAAGGAAATAGCAGAGACACTAAACAATTACTTGCACCTGTCTTTACAAATATAAAAGACTAGAGATTTGTCCAATTTGGGGATCAGATTCCTTCCACTGAAAGCATGAGAATTCCAAAGTGGGTAGATAATAGTGCTACTGCTGATAGAGTATCTTTCATCTGATAAATGCAGACAAGAAGCATCAGAAAGAAATGGGAAAGAGACAGGTTTTTAAGAGATTCATTTTTGAATTTGTGTTATTTTCATAAAAAGCAAGGGGCTTAGATAGTGACTATCATAACTGAATGGAACTATCCCAACTTTAAGAAAGGTAACAACCAAATAGTTTAATTTTGGTGAAAGAACAACATTTAGGAACGATATAATCAGAAAGAAAATAGCATAGGTACCATGCCTTTTGATATAGGAAATGAACTGTTAGATTAGAATCTACTCCCAAGTTCCTGTCTGAAAATTGTGAAAACATACAAGCATAACAACTGCCCAAAGATAAAGAGGATACTCCTGGCCCTACCCCATAGTTCTGAAGCTTCAGTTTGATTTATTTAAAATTTATCTGATTTAATAATCTCTAAGGGATCATTTATACCCACATTTGGATGCTGGAAGTAAAGTCGAGCCATTTTGGAAAGCTTTGTTGAAGGTTTCATGTGCTCTGTAAGGTTTCGCCATTAGCTGTGATCTTTAACTTTAGTGTCCTTTAACAGCAACAACTAAGTTAAGCCAAGCAAATATCCAGCCTTGCTCTTTCCACTGAGGGTATCTATTTTACAGAGAGCACTTGTCTCTGGGGGTTTGTTTCTAGTTCTTACACTGATTCATTTCTGGTTTTAATCAGAAGATTTCTCTCTATTTATCCCAGCCATCTTTAAACGGGAATAGTAAGACTGGCTCACTACACAGAAATTTAAGGAGGATAATTGTGTAAATTGCATTGAGTTTGCCCTTTCCAGTTAGTGAATAAAAATGTTTATTTTTACAGAGCTTGTTATCACTTTTTTAGTATTATAGCAACCTGACAATAAAGTTACCCTGTTGAGAACTAGAGCTTGGGATGAGTAAAATAACCAGTTTTAGTATTTTTTTTCTTTTACTGCTAGTGTTAAAGTCTTAACATCAATGAAATGATAAAATCCTCTCTCTCTGCATTTGTCTCTATGTTTGTCTGTCTCTCTCATACACTTACAAATATAGACACACATACAATTTTCTAATTCAGTAAGTATGTCTAAACATTTGAATGGTAAATTATTAGGCTTAAAAGTTTCATTTTATAATGAATCTTCAGTCTTACAAAAACCCAGCTTATTCTACTTCAAATATGTTTTTATTTCTTTCTTGGGAAACACTATCTCGGAAAGTAATGATAACTGCTATGAAGAGGAGTATACAAAATAATTTAACAGAGAATTCAAGTGTAGAACAAAATACATGTCGGATACTAACTTAAGTGTAGTAGGTTTTCCTATAGATGAGGTCAAAACAATTGAATAGCTGTGTGGAAATACAAAGGTGGAATTCTTCTATTATTCTTTATGTCAAAACAAATTGTGGCTATAACAAAGATTTAAATGTAAAAAGAATGAATTTTCAAAAGTTCTCAATAAAAGTTCAAATAAAATTATTATAATCTTAGAATATAAAAGGTCTCCTGGCTATGACACATGATTAAGAACATATAAAAACAATGAATAATAAATTTAGCAGTACAAAATTTTAAATTTCTCTATGACAAAAATAAACAATAGGTAATGGCAGAATAGGAAACATTTTATAAAATATAAAAAGTATTTTATATGTGATATAAAATATTTTTCAATTTACATGTGTTAAATATGAGGATAATTTTCTTAAATTATAAAGAACTATACAAACCTATAATTTTTAAAAGTAGAATAACTCAGTCAAAAAATGAGCAAAGGATAGGCATACAGAAGACAAATGCAAAGAAGCATTAATCATAAGAAAAGTGATTAAACCTTATTCAAAACTCAAAATGTAAATTCAGACAAATATGAGATGCTATTTTTACCCATTAGAATGCAAAGATAGAGACATAAGATTCCCTTGTATAAATAAAAGAACATGTGTTTTATATACAGAAGCACATACATATGTACATATATGTGTACTGCCAGTTTGTGTATAGTAATTCTGTCTGAAAAAGATATGTAAGACTTGATTGCCTTTAGAAAGTGAGCCCAGGGGCCGGGTGTGGTGACTCACACCTGTAATCCCAGCACTTTGGGAGGCCGAGATGGGCGGATCACGAGGTCAAGAGATCGAGACCATCCTGGCCATGATGAAACCCTGTCTCTACTAAAAATACAAAAATTAGCAGGGTGTGGTGGCACGCACCTGTAATCCCAGCTACTCAGGAGGCTGAGCCAGAAGAATCGCTTGAACCCAGGGGGTGAAGGTTGCAGTGAGCCGAGATTGCCACTGCACTCCAGCCTGGGAGACACAGCAAGACTCCGTCTCAAAAAAAAAAAAATAAAAAAAAAAAAAAGTGAGCCCAGGCCGCACACAGTGGCTCACGCCTGTAATCCCAGCACTTTGGGAGGCTGAGGCAAGTGGATCACAAGGTCAGGAGTTCAAGACCAGCCTGGCCAAGATGGTGAAACCCCAACTCTACTGAAAATACAAAAATTAGCTGGGCACGGCGGCAGGCGCCTGTAATACCAACTACATGGGAGGCTGAGGCAGTAGAATCACTTGAACCTAGGGGGTGGAGGTTGCAGTGAGCCAAGATCGCACCACTGCACTCCAGCCTGGGCGATAGAGTGAGACTCTGTCTCAAAAAAAAAAAAAAAAAAAGAAAAGAAAGAAAGCGAGCCCAATGTGAGAAAGAAAGACTTTGACTTTTTAAAAAAATAGACTTTATTTTTACTTCACACTTTATTTTTATTTTCACAGCAAAATTTAGCAGAAAGTATAGAGGGTTCCGATATACACTCCACCCCTGCACATGCATAGCCTCCCCAACTGTCAACATCCCCTACCAGAGTGCTATATTCTTCACAATGGATGAACCTACACTGATGCCTCATTACCGCCCAAGTCCATAGTTCACATTTGGGTTCACTGTTGGTGTTGTGCATCCTGTGAGTCTGGACAAATGTATAATGACATGGTTCCATCATTATAGCATTAAACAAAAGAGTTTCACTGCCCTAAAATCTTCTGTGCTCTGCTTATTTATCCCTCTCTCCTCACCAGCACTGGGCAACCACTGATCTCTTTACTGTTTGCCTTTTCCAGCATGTCATATAGTTGGAATCATACAGTACATAGCCCTTTCAGGTTGGCTTTTTTTTTTACTCAGTAATATGCATTTAAGGTTCTTCTATGTCTTTTCATGGTCTGACCATTCATTTCTTCTAGCATTGAATAGTACTCCATTGTATGGATGTACCACAGATTATTTACCCATTCACCTATTGAAGGACATCTTGGTTGCTCCCAAGTTTGGGCAATTATGAATAAAGCTGCTATACATCTCTAGTTACAGGGGATTTTACTTTTAATTTCCTATTTTTTTTTACTATTATTTGATTTTTCTAATCAAGGAGATTTGTTTTAATGCTAGCAAGCATGATCTGGAATGGTATGATGGGCCTTTTTCCATTATGCATTTTAATCATTCCATTACTGCCAACCTAATAAATGTTATTTTTTAAATTTATGGCTAGAAATCAGCAAACAGATAAACATACCAATACATATGTAAGAGGCTACGCTGTCTCACATTCATATAGTTAAAATAGTAAGTATTGATACAGTCAACACTATCCACTCTGCATAAGAGCAATTATTTCAGATCTATGCAATGGTTGCAATAGCAAATCTAGAGAGACAGGGACAAAGGATGTCAGGTGGACAGAAGTCCCCACTTTTTTTAGACTGTAACAGAGGACTTGAGGACTGGGGACAACATCCTATGCACAGGGCAGCAAAGCTTAGTCTCATAGATTTGAAAGGATGACTATACTTAAGTTAGCAATTTTCTCACTGTGGAAACATTAGAGGAAGGAGTAGAGAAAATCAGAAAACAGATCCATCTTTAAGAGCTTATCAAGCCACTAGGACCCATCCATGATGAAGGAACAGGCAAGGAGATTAACGTTTCTAGATACTTGTCTATTTTCTGCACAATACATTTCCTACTGATATTGCACTGCCATAGTCAAATGAATCTAGAACATGAGATTCACTCTGACTTCTACAGAGAAAACTGTTTAATTTCACTTGACACAGTTTCCCACAGAGTACTTTATACACATAACCCCTTTTAACATAGGGCAAAACACACTTGGGGAAGTACTGATCTATTTCCTTTAACATACATTATTTTATTTGATCCTAATAACAATTATAGGAGAAATATCTTATTTTCTCCATCTGAAAAATAAGAAAATTGAGATATTAAATATTTAGGTAACCTTGACCAAGATGATGCTAACCCTTATGGGAGATTCATACTCATGTCCTCTTAACTCCAGAGTCCTCACCAGCTATTGTAGAAATGCTGAAAATCTATCCAGCTCAGAAATTACTCCAATCTTGATTACCTTATTCTACTCTGATATTTTAAGAATAAGGATATTCTATATAAAGTTAAAGCAAACCCAGGATTTGAGACTAGGGCCAAACCCAGGATTTGAGACTCCTAAGGGCACAATTTACTATAATTAACTATAATATGCTTGCATGGGCTCAGTTGTAATGCAATAAAATATTGTGATTATCAAATTATTCTCCTTACAAATCATCTGGATCTGCTGACTTTCGTAAACCTTTCAGGATTTGGCCATATCTAGGATATTCAGACCAGTCAGGTAATTGAGTAGCCCCTGAATCATTATTAGACTTAACTCTAACCCTAATGTTCTCTTAGGCCCTATTGAAAGGTATCTGATACTTCTGTAGCAAAACACAGAGCAAGGAAGGGAGAAGAGAGGAAGAAAATCTGAACATTACTCTAAATTTCCTTGCTTATGTGGGCTTTGGTCAGATAAAGCTCCAATTATTTTTTTCTGCATTAATTTCTCTTCTGGTAAAGTGCTTATAGAATATATTTCCAGTTAAAGCTTTCAGGGTAGACCATTGCTCAAGCCATTTCTAAGCATATTAGAGGAAGCATATAATACACTATGGGTAGAAACTCAGATATGGCTCTTGGGGAAAAAACAAGATGACTTAATAGGTCTCCCCACAACCCACCTAACTCCTGTGATTGAATTAATACAGAGGATAATGGGGGAAGAGGGATGGAAATGTGAGTTGTAACCACAATTTGAACTGTGTACAGTTACATCATGGCATCAGTTTTTCCATTCAAGCCAGTAAATGATTATACCCAGAGATATGTGAGCCCTTTCTGATGAGATATAAATCAATCCAAACTGTTATACAATTCTCTCTTCCAATAAATTTAAACCACATCTTTTCCCTTCAGCCTTTGGTTCTCATTTTACTTCTAGCTCACTGTGGTCTAAGCTCATTTTTTAAGGGATTTGATCCAGTTGTCTGGGCCTGAAACTTGAAAAAAATTAAAAAATAAATTCAAATAGTCAAATTCTAAGATCTGGTTGAGTGGGGTTTGTCACAGGATAAGGGAGGCAGAGAGTATAGGAGTATGTCTCACCTAACTGGACTATAAGAAAAGTTTAGAGAATACCATTGTCATTTAGCTATTACAGCATACCAAACCACCCCCATATTTAATGGCCTAAAACATTATGCATTTTTATTGCTCACAAATATATGGGAGAATTGGTCTGCTGCCCTTCCTGTCAGGAAAATTCTTCAGGTCTTACCTAGAACCACTCATACATCTGTGGTCGTATGACCACAGATTGGGTAAGCACTTTGTTGGGTAAGCACTCGTGTTGGGTAAGCACTTTGCTGATCTTGTTTGGGTCCACTCTCATGTATAGAGGCTGGATGGGTATCATAGAAGGGCCTCAGCAGAGATGTCTCATCTCTATCCCATGTAGTGTCTGATCTTCCTGCAGGCTAGTCCAGGCAGTGCCAGGGTCCAAAAGGGAACAGAAGCAAACAGCCCTCTTGAGGCCTAAGCTCAGCATTCACACATCATTTCTTTATCCACATTCTATTGGCCCAAGCAAGTAACAAGGATGATCTAGATTCAAGAGGTAAAGAAACAGATATCACCTCATTGGGTGAGCCTCAGAGGGTGTTCATACAGGGAAGACTGAACCACTGGGGATGTGTATAATAGTATTTGATCTTTTTCCTTTTCTAGCTGAATCTTGAGGCACTCTGGACACAACTAGAGGGACATCCCAGTATCCAAGAGAAGACAGAGGTAGAGTGCCATGATGCCTATGTTAGTCATCAAGAGAGCTCAAGATCAAGTGATTCCTCCACAAATAATGTAAGCTTTATAAAGGCAGGTAGCTCTTCTCTTTCTCTCTCTCTTTCTCCCTTCCTCTCTCCTTTTTCCCTACTGAATTCTTGTATTTTCAGAACACTGGCTCAGATGCTGAATAAATAAATAAGTGTAAGGAAGCATTATGTGAGAATTTTTATTGACAGAGTCTGATGAAGAAAGTGAACAAACTTAACAGAGACTGGGGAAAGCAATAATGAAGTGATACAAAAACAGATAAGGAAAACCCACCCTGGAGAAGACACTTCTGAGCTCAAGTAAAATAACAGTGGTGATGGTGTTTTTGAGGTTCATGCTGCTGCTGGCTTGACAGTGCTGGAAATATTTAAACAGGCCATAGCACAGTAGACAGGAAGAATGAATTCACTGCAGAGAATAAGTTGAACACACACAAAAAAACAGATTATGTAGCTCATTGTCCTAAAAAGCAACTGATTCCAGGTGACTGAAAAAGAAAGGATAGGATGACTCTGGGGTGGATTTGGGTTGGGTTTTACTCACTGACCCAAACGGCCTGGGAGATTTCCCCAAAATACAGAGATCTGTCGTTAATGTCAAGATACCTGCCACTGGGTGCAGGTTAGGAACAGACTTGTGATGCACAAATTGCAGCCCACTGGGAGGAAAGGAAAGGAAAGGTACCAAATAACAAGAGATAGGCCTTGGGAATCTGAACCAATAAAGAGAGAAACTGGTGGCAACTACCAAAGGAGGGCCAAGGAGAAGTGCCTTAGGGATTCCCTAGCTCCTCAAGGCCATGCACATATTTGACTCCCTTGTCCTTTAGCAAGAGATATGTGTTTTATCTCGTCAGTGAAATCTGCATTGCTGGGATGACAGTACTCACTTTCTGCAGGGCGCATAACAACTTTCCAACATGTTGTCAGAATGTGTCAGGTCGAGTTACGGAGATTCTATTTCATGAGGATGTGACATATGGCGCCATTGCTGGCGATTCAGACGTTTCCTGTCAATGCCTGCCACTCAGGAATGGATGTGTAATCAAACCCAACTCACAGCTAGGCTTTTTGCATGACAGTCACTTCCAAGTTTTACTTTTAATACCTGAGGTTTTGTGTTACTGATATTAAATAAAAACTCTTTGCAATGAATTTTAAATGAGGTAAAAGCTCTCACCAGAGATTTGTTAAAAGCAGATGAACAGCTGTTCTCTTTTCCCCCTTTTTAGTAGAAGAGCTTTAAATTATATATTAACCAAAAAGGTAAACAGAATAAAATGGGCAATTAAATATTAATGGAAGATGTAGTGGAATTGTCCTGTGCTGCACTTAAAACAGCCAGAATGATTGAGCTGTGAATTGCTCTCCCCGAGGTATTGAAATATTCATCAGTGCTATTTAATAAATGTTCATATTCGTAGGCACTCATGTTTACACTACAGCACTTGCAAGAGAGTGCTTACTAAAGAAAACATGCTAATGGAAGGTGAACTTTCCTGTACAGTAAGTCACCTTAAATTATACAGAGTGTGCACTGAGGAGCCAGGGAAATCACTCCTCTGACAAATGAGAAGCTTGCATAAGAGAGGAGTGTCTTTTGTTATAGAGAATGGCAGGGGATGGCACAGAGGCATTGTGGCTCCAAGACTATTTTGAGGTTTTTAAATTTTTATCTGGTTTGCATTTTTAAAATGTTTAACCTTTCCTGCCTGAAGCAGAGCTTCATTCCAATGCTATTACTGTAAACTGCCTACCTTATGGGAAGGGATGCAAGAGAGCAAAAAGAAACTGCAGTGGAAAACCCTTAAACAAAACCAAGGTAAAGCGTTCCAGGTGACAGTGGAGACAGACTCAAAGACACACACAAGATTTCCTGGCAGAGGCAGACACTGCCTCTTATGGCTTCCTCTCCATGACATTTATTTAGTCATTCTTTCCTAAGAACTGCAAATATGGTATTACCTCAAGTAGGGAGCTTGATTGCTCTCATAAGTTAAACAGGATCAAAGCTGGTCAATATCCTGGAATGGGCCTACCTCTAGGGAAAATGTTAAGATTTGCTACAGCAACGGAGCTGTATTGCTGACGAGTGGGATACCCTAAAGGGAACATGCCAATCCAACCTAGACACCTATTTACAGGCAGTTACGCAGTCACCAAAATCCAGCAGTATCATACACATGTGCTGGATCAGAGTTAATTATGATGGCCCTACATCAATCATCCTAAGAGTAACCATAAAAACTTGAGAAATGTTTATTCAGTAAGAAAAGAGGAACTCAGGTCTCAAGAGTAACAAAAACAGCCACATAAAGTATTGTGGATTTACTTTTGTTCTCAATGGTTCATTATTCTGTAATGGCATCATACCTTCCTACCTGTGTCATTGATTCACAGTGGGTAGAAAACATCTCTCTCCCCTTGACTGAATATGAGTCATGTGACTTGCTTTGGCCAATAGAGTATTAGAAGACATAGAATGAAAAAATGCTTAAAATGTTTATGCACAGTTGAGCTGGTTCTCCTGTGCCCAGGCCTTTTGCCATAAGAAGAAAATGTCTCCAGCAGCTGCTAGTCTCAGAAAGATGAGAGACACTATGGCACCAAGCCCAACTGAATCCTCCTAGATCAGGTGAGCTCTGATGAATATGCAGATGTGCAAACAAGATGCGAATTTCATATGCCAATGAGTTTTGGAATAGCACTATTATGGCACTATCAAGGTCAGCAAGGATCATTTCAAGGTATTTAAGGACAATAAACAACAATTGTTTTTTAGTTTTAGAGCAAGGAATATTATGTTACTAATAAAATATATAAGTTCAGACATGAAGATGTGCTCCTTCAGGAAAGGATACTGCCTTTTCTCTAAGGAGCCTTTTAAACTAAGGAGCCTTCCTTAGATTCATCCCTTCAAAAAGGTCACCAAATCCTGTTGACTCAAATATTTGAATACATCTTATTCTTTCCATTTGAACTGCCACTGCCTGCTTCCAAACTCTGTAGTTTTGATAATCATAATAGCCTGCTCAGTTGTCTTTTTAATGTCTACATTTCTGTCAGTCATATTTCCAACAGATCATGGAAAACTTCCTATCTGATTATACCACTCTCTTCTCCAAATCACTTTAATAATGATAAAGACACCTATCAATGATTGTCCATCAAGTACAAATACTTTAGAACATCTTTCCATGACCTTGAAGATGTCTCCCAAAGTGCTCTTTTATCTGTATCTCCAGCCATATCTCTTCAATCCCCATCCTAGATTATGGGATTCCCAGGTTATTTTTACTTCTGTGGCTTTATTCCCCATGCCCCTTCTTTGGTCTAACATGCTGTACTCTCTGATTCTCTTTCTGATTTATCCTCAAAGTTCCAATGGAATCATAGGTCACTCCTTCCTTTGGGTTCCATAAGACCTTGGAAGAGCATTTATCCCATTTTATTATAAACTCTGTTGGCCTGGCAAGGACTCTGAAGCATAATACAAACAGAGAAGACTTTGATTTAATTAAGAGATTCAAAATGAATGAAAAGAAACACTACCACTACCAGGAGGAAACCCAGGTTATATTTAACAATTAGAGTTTACTGAAAATAGTGCCACAATAAGAGTTTACTGAAAATAGTATCACAATAAGAGTTTACTGAAAATAGTGCCAAGTTTTATCTAGGCATTTATTTCTTTAACTGTTTCCTCTAAGATCCCTTATAAATATATTTTAAGCTAAAATTATAGTTGCTTAATAAAAGTTGTTTTATATAAAAGGAAAATTAAATTTAAAATGTGGTATTATTTCTGATGAGAAACATTTAAGAATTCTTGCTTGTTAGACTATGAGACCATTATTCAACTAATGTCAAATATATTCCAGTTATCAAGAAAGAATATCATGAGTATAAACAAAGCCACCAATCAGAATAATCTATTCTTTCAATATACTTTTATCTGCTGATCTTCTGATACATTTGTAGCACTTGGATGTTGTGTAAGGACTGTTTTCAATGTTCTATAAATAAATCAGGTGTATGTTGAGTTTGGTAACTAATTGAATGTCAACTCAAGTTCTGATAGTCAATAAGGCAAAACTCTCAGGACAAGTCATTTTACTGAGCATCAAACGCAGGAGTATTACACTCTACAGATGGCACATGAAACCTCTAAAAGAAGCTGTCTGAAGCCATTGTGAGGCTATCTGAGGACTTGCTGAAACAGAGTGGAAAGATAAGGCAAAGGACAAGAGAAGAGGTGACAGGGAGAGTGAACAAGTCCTTGGGCCTTCAGTCCCTTCGCCCCAGCATGACTGCCTTCCCCTGAAGCACAATTTGTGTCCTTAAGAAAATCATCCAACATTTGAACCATCTAGTCTGTCTTCCATATCTCACCCTGTGCCTTTAAACCAATCTAGAGATCTAAACAAAAATACTTGCCTCTAATAAAGTGAGCTCCACCAAGCCTCACCCTACAGTGAAGACAAATGTAAAGTTTTGTTCAAGAGAGGAGTGTGACCCTGTTAGCATAAGTAACATAATAAGAATACACTGCGGAAAAGTATCAGTGTGTATGTTGCAAAGCCTCCAGGAAGAAATTAGCTGTTTTAAACCATGGAACTAATGTGAATCATTGCTAATAGCTGCTTATTTATCACCAGCATAAAAAGATAATTTGGCTAAGCTAATGAAATAATTCCAGCTTTTAACTGAATGCTAGTTATTAATTACATGTTACTGAAAAATACAGGGGCATAAACTACATGAAGGAGTGAGTACAACCAAACCATGCTGTATTAATATTTTCATGATGCTGCTGGGATAATATTCCAGTTTCATGAATTTGGAAATAGCAAACTGTTTAAGAAGACTCCTATGGAGAGGAAGAAAACCTGGATTCAGCACCTTTATAGAAACAATGTAAAATAGTTTGGGCAGAAAAAGATTGGGTGTGTGTGTTTACATAATGTGTGTGTCCTTTGCTTTTTCCTGCCTTTTCACTACATGTGAGAAAATATCCTCAACAATAAAGTTTAGGCATTGTAGTCAGCATTCCTGATATTTAATCCTGGCTAATACTTTCTGGTGGTATGGCCCTTAATTTATTGCTATATTTGTTGTTTCTGAGCCTTAATTTCTACGCTCTCTAAAAATGAAATAATAATATCCAATGTAAAAGCAAACCAAATTATTGAGTATTAATTTTCTGGGTTATTAACAATTAACAGTTTTAGAGTTTTTTTTCAGTACATATCTCCAAGTCTACTGTGTAGAATCGACCCATCCTTCTGGATTGTGACTTTCTTAATGAAACTGTGGCAGATTCCATAATTATCCAGTGAATGTTGATTATTAGAACAACCTTATTTCAGTATTAGAAGACATAGTCCTATCTAGAACTAAATATCAATCCCTTATCTGATTTAGCATTTTTCTCCCTGACTTCAGGGTAGGATAGACTGACTCTGGCAGTCTGGAGTTGAGTGGAGGGTGGTGAGCTCTTCATCTTCCTTACCCACCCACCCTATTTCCTACACCTTTCCCTTCCTTGTGTTGATTGCTCGGCAGTTGGATAAGAGTGAGAGAAAGAAAAATAAAAGTTCCATCAAGGAGAGGAAAGATTACCTTCCTCTCCTTGGCTGTAATGACTGTTGATCATATTAGTTTATGGACTCACTGAGATGGGGAAAACACTAGCGGCCTCCACTGAAGGGGAGTTCATTCCCCATCCCATCAAATCCCCCAGATATGCATTCCACTCAGCCTCCACATGCTGTAGCAACACTGTGGTATCCAGTCATACACCCTCCTTGGCCAACTCTCTAGCCTGAGGTTACCATGGCCAATGCTTAATAACTTCCTACTATAGGTTAACCATGTTCTAGGCCTTTGTGGATATAGTATCAGAGGTCGAAACAGAAAAAGTTCTTCCCCTTATCATAGAGTTTGGAATGTCTTAGAGTCTAGTAAGGGGAACAAAGAAAATAAAATATATTAAATAAAGAAAACGTATTTGTTTAGATGGAGACAAGTGCTACAGGAAAAAAAAAAGCAGGTAAGGGAGATGTTACAATTTTAAAATGCTATGGTTAGGGTTTTCATTAATGAAATAATGATGTTTGAGCAATAACTTGAAGAAGTTGAGGAAACCATGTAGATAACTGGAGGAAACAGGTTCTAGGCAGAGGAAAGAGCTATTTCAAAGGCTTTGGTGCAGAAACATGCTTTGGGAGTCCAAAGAATAGCAAAAAGCCCAGTGTGTCTGGAATAGAGCAAACAGGGCAGTCATTACATAAAACAGTCCAGTTTACTAAGGGTTGCAGTATGTATGTGCAAGTAGACACACATGTATGCAGTGTATACACACACACACACATATATATGTCTGAGGCAAAGTTAAAGATGAGGAGTCCGAGGAAGCCATACTCTTGATTTTAATTTAGTTACATATAATGCCGTAATTATTATAATCTAAACAGGGGCTATATCAGAGTAGTTAAGATTGTGGGTACTGGAGTCAAACTATTTGAGTGAAAATCCTGTCTCCTCTACTTATTAGTTTTGTGACCTTGTGAAATTAATATAACCTCTCTCTGTCTTCTTTTATTTTTTTATAAAAATAGGGATAAAAGTAGAATCATATCCCTTTGTATTGATGTGAGATGAATGGGCTAATGCCTGACAACACATAGTACAGTGTCTGCCCATGGTGACTCTAATGGGCAGCAAGCGTTAAGAATCATTGCCTGCCAGGTCTCATTTCAAATGTCAACTCCTTGGGGAACCTTTTTCAGATTGTCATTAGGGATATCCAAAAATATTCCAGTATTCCTCCTTGGACACTCTTAGTATGATGAGTCCCTCACCTCCTTTGAGGTTAGGCATGACATGTGTCTTCCTGTGGCCAATGAAATTTGAGCAGCAGTGGTAGATGTCAATTCCAGGCAGATGCTTTTAAGAGCCAGTGTGGGATTCACCATATCTTTCTTGCTATGGTGATCAAGGAAATATGCGTTGGGATAGAGCCTCTGACAGCCTGTGTTGCTGTATGATAAGCCATCCCACCATCTGTACTGGACCTACAGCATAAGCAATAAATAAGTGCTGTTAAGTGACTATGGTTCCGAGACTGTTCATTCGTGGAATAATCTAGACTATCTGGTCTAATATACTTTCCTTAACCACTTTAAATAGTTTTCTCTTCCCTCAGTTACTCCCAGCATTTTCAGATTTAATTTCCATTACAGTACTATACCGTCATTCTTTGAAATCACACCATTCACAAATTGCCTGAGAGTAGGAAGTATGTCATTCTTAGCTGTATCCTTGTACAATAATGGGACCCAAAACTTATTAGAAATGTAATAAATATTTATTGAATTGTTAAATTTTGTAGCATATAAATACTTTATTTAGAGCCTTAAATTGTATCAGCCTTATGCTAAATTCTATATGAAATGATTTCAGGATATTTCTAGAAAAAATTTTAAATAAAAGATTTTCACGTTAAGGCAGAATCCTATGATAGAAACAAAAATTAGTTGTTTCATTGTGATACTATTTTCAGGAACATAAAGAAGTTAAAATGAGACGGGGCCAAGATAGCTGATTAGAAGCAGCTATGGTACATGGCACTCACAAAGAGTAATGAAAGGGGCAAGTAAATGCAGTGCCTTCAACTGAAATATCCAGGTATTCACATTGGGACTGATCAGGAAAACAACTCGACCCACAGAGAATGAAAAAAAGCTAGGCAGGGTGATGGTCCACCCAAGTGTAACACAAAGCCAAGGGAACTCCCACCCCCAGTCAAGAGAAGTGGTGAGTGAATGTGCGACACTGGGAAACCAGGCTTCTCCCACAGATCTTTGCAGCTCTCAGATCAGGAGATCCCCTCATGAGCCTACTTCACCAGGGCCTTGGGCCTGACACACAGAGCCATGTGGATTCTCAGCAGAGCAGCTGCTTAGGCATGCACAGAGACCCGGAATTTTCCATACTCTGGCCCCAGGATTCCCCAACCAAGGTGACTGCAACTCAGGCAACACAAGTGGCCCATATATGCCCCTAAGATGGGATCCAGGGGGTAGAGCAGCGTCAGTGTGTGGGCCCCACTACCACAGCAACTCAGAAGATAATACCCACTGGCTTGGAATTCCAGT
Organism: Sapajus apella; assembly: GCF_009761245.1. Lineage (NCBI taxonomy): Eukaryota > Metazoa > Chordata > Mammalia > Primates > Cebidae > Sapajus > Sapajus apella. The sequence continues at coordinate 3,115,818 of NW_022436964.1, forward strand.
CAGCCACTGGAGACAAGGTAGAGCCTGCCTAAGATGGGATGGAGCCCCATGGGGAGGGGTAGGCCATCATCTTTGGTGTTTGGACAACTCTAGCATTCCAGCCTGTGGGCTTTGGAGAGTCAAACTGTCTGGATGAGTAATGGATCCTTCAGCACATCACAGCTGCTTTACCAAAACTTGGCCAGACTGTTTCTTTGAGCGGGACCCTGATCCATTCTTCCTCACTGTGAGTGACCTCCCAGTCAGAGCCATTAGCCACCATGCTTGCCCATATTCTATGGACAGAGCTCATATTAATGTTAATCTTAAATGTAAATGGGCTAAATGTCCCAATTGAAAAACACAGAGTGGAAGGCTAGATAAAGAACCAAGGCCCATTGCTATCCTGTGTTTAAGAGACACATCTCCCATAAAAGGATGGAGGAAATTTTACCAAGAAAATGGAAAACAGAAAAAAGCGGGGGTTCTGATCCTAGTTTCTAACAAAACAGACCTTAAACCAACAAAGATAAAAGAAGACAAAGGAAATAATTACAAAATGGTAAAGAGGTCGATTCAAAAAGATATAACTATCCTTAATGTATATACACCCAATATACGAGTACCCAGATTCATAAAGCAAGTTATTAGAGACCTTCAATGAGACTTAGACACCACACAATAATAGTGGCAGACTTTAATACCCCACTGACAATATGAGATCCTCAAGACAGAAAATTAACAAAGATATTCAGGACCTGAACTCAGCTCTGGATCAAGTGGACCTGATAGATATCTACAGAACTCTCCACCAAAACACAAGAGAATATACATTCTTCTCATCAACATATGGCACTTACTCTAAAATCAATCACATAATAGGAACTAAAACACTTCTCAGTCCATGCAAATGACTAAAATCATAACAAATAGTTTCTCAGGCCACTGTGTGATCAAATTAGAACTCAAGATTAATAAATTCACTCAAAACCATACAATTACATGGAAATTGAACAACCTACTCCTGAAAGACTCCTGGGTAAATAATGAAATTAAGGCAAAAATCAAGTTCTTTGACACTCATGAGAGCAAAGATACAATGTATCAGAATCTCTGGGCTGCAGCTAAAGCACTCTTAAAAGGAAAATTTACAGCAATAAATGCCCACATCAAAAAGATAGAAAGATCTATTTCTCCACATCCTCTCCAGCATCTGTTGTTACTGGCTTCTTAATGATCATTCTAACTGATGTGAGATGGTATCCCATTGTGGTTTTGATTTGCATATCTCTAATGACTAATGATTTTTTTTATGTATGTTTGTTGACCACATAAATGTCTTCTTTTGTAAAGTGTCTGTTCTTATTCTTCACCAACATTTTGATGGGGTTATTTGTTTTTTCTTGTAAATTTGTTTAAGTAACTTGTAGATTCTGGATATTAGCCATTGGTCAGATGGATAGATTGCAAAAATTTTCTCCCATTCTGTAAGTTGCCTGTTCACTCTGATAATAGTTTCTTGTTGCCTGTTCACTCTGATAATAGTTTCTTTTGCTGCGCAGAAGCTCCTTTGTTTAATTAGATCCCATTTGTCAATTTTGGCTTTTGGTGGGAGTGTAAGTTAGTTCAACCATTGTGAAAGACACTGTGGTGATTCCTCAAGGATCTAGAACTAGAAATATCATTTCACCCAGCAATCTCATTACTGGGTATATACCCAAAGGATTATAAATCATTTGGCTATAAAGACACATGCACACATATGTTTATTGCAGCACTATTCACAATAGCAAAGACTTTGAACCAACCCAAATGCCCACCAATGTTAGACTGGATAAAGCAAATGTGGCACATACACATGCTGGAATACTATGCAGCCATAAAAAAGATGAGTTTATGTCCTTTACAGGGTCATGGATGAAGCTGGAAACCATCAGAAAACCAAACACTGCATGCTCTCACTCATAAGTGAGAGTTGAACAATGAGAACATACGGGTATAGGTAGGGGAACATCACACACTGGGGCCTGTTGGGGAGTGGGGGGCAAGGGGAGGGATAGCATTAGGAGAAATACCTAATGTAGGTGATGGATTGATAGGTGCAGCAAACCAACATTGCACATATATACCTATATAACAAACCTGCATGTTCTCACATGCATACCAGAACTTAAAGTATAATAAAAATAAACAAATAAAAAAGATAGATCTGAGGTAAAAAACCTAATATCTCAACTAAAAGAACTAGAGAATCAGGAGCAAACAAACCCCAAAGCTAGCAGAAGACAAGAAATAACTAAGATGAGAGCTGAACAGAAGGAGACAGAGACACCAAAAACCTTTCAAAAGATCAATGAATCCAGGAGCTGTTTCTTTGAAAAAAAATAGGCCACTTGCTAGAATAATAAAGAAGAAAAGAGAGAAGATTCAAATAAACACAATTAGAAATGACAAAAGGTATATTACCACTGACTCCATAGAAATACAAACAACCACCAGAAAATATTATAAACACCTTTAGGCACATACACTAAAAAATCTAGAAGAAATGGATAAATTCCTAGACACATGGACCCTTCCAAGACTGAATCAAAAAGTAAATCCCTAAAGAGACTAATAATGAGTTTTAAAATTGAGTTAGTCATAGCCTACCAACCAAAAAAAGCCTAGGACCAGACAGGTTTACAGCTGAATTATACCAGAGGTACAAAGAAGAGCTGATGTCATTTCTATTGAAATTATTCCAAAAAACTGAAAAGTAGGGACACCTTCACAACTCCTTCTATGAGGCCCATATCATCCTAATACCAGAACCTGGAAGAGATACAACAACAAAAAAAGAAAACTTCAGGCCAATATCCTTTGGTGAAGATCAATATAAAAATCCTCAACAAAATATTGGCAGACTAAATCCAGCAGGACATTAAGAAGCTTATCCACCATGATCAAGTAGGCTTCATCCCCAGGATGCAAGGTTGGTTCAACATATGCAAATCAATAAATGTGATTTATCATATAAACAGAACTAAAGACAAAACCACGATTATCTGAATAGATGCAGAAAAAGCCTGCAATAATTCAACATCCCTTCATGTTAAAAACTCTCAATCAACTATGTATCGAAGGAATATACCTCAAAATAATGAGCCATATATGACAAACCCACAGCCAATACAATACTGAATGGGCAAATGGGCAAAAGCTGGAAGCATTTCCCTTGAAAACCAGCACAAAAGAAGGTTGCCCTCTCTCATCACTCTTATTCAACATAGTACTGGAAATTCTGGCCAGGACAATCAACAGAAAGAAATAGAGGGTATTCAAATAGGATGAGAGGAAGTCAAACTATCCTTGTTTGCAGATGGCATGATCCTGTATCTGAAAAACCCATCATCTCAGACCAAAAGCTTCTTAAGCTGCTAAGCAACTCCAGCAAAATCTCAGGAACAAAATCAATGTGCAAAAAATTGCTAGTTTTTCCATACATCAACAGGCAATCTGAGAGCCAAATCACGAATGAACTTCCATTTACAACTGCCACAAAAAGAATAAAATACTTAGAAATAATACAGCTAATAAGGAAACTGAAGGACCTTTTCAAGCAGAACAATCATCCACTGCTCAAAGAAATCAGAGATGACATAAACACATGAGGAAACATTCCATGCTCATGGATAGGAAGAATCAATATCAGGAAATGGCCATATTGACCAAAGTACTTTATAGATTCAATGCTATTCCCATTAAACTACCATTGACACTCCTCACAGAATTAGTAAAAGCGATTTTAGAATTCATATAGAACCAAAAAGAGTCCAAATAGCCAAGGCAATCCTAAGCAAACAGAACACTGGAGCATCATGCTACGCAACTCAAACTACATCCCAGAGCCACAGTAACCAAAACAGCATAATACTGGTGCAAGAACAGAAACATAGACCTATGTGACAGAACAGAGCACCTAGAAATGAGACTGCCTACCTACAACCATCTGATCTTCCACAACCCTGACAATAACAAGCAATGAGGAAAGGATTCCCTATTTAATACATTGTGATGGGAGAACTGGCTAGGCGTTATATAGAAAATCAAAACTGGACCCTTTCCTTACATTATATACAAAAATCAATTCGAGATGGATTAACGTCTTAATTGTAAGACCCAAAACTACAAACACCCTAGAAGAAAACCTAAGCAACACCAGTGAGGACATAGGCATGCATGAAGATTTCATGACAAAGGTGCTGAAAGCAACCACAGAAAAAGCAAAAACTTGACAAATGGGATCTCATTAAACTAAAGAGCTTCTGCACAGCAAAACAAACTCATTACAGTTTATAGACAACCACAGGATGGGAGAAAATTTTTGCAATGTATGCATCTGACAAAGGTCTAATATACAGATCTATAAGGAGCTTAACCAAATTTACAAGAAAAAAACAACCCCATTAAAAAGCGGGCAAAGGACAGGAACAGATGCTTCTCAAAAGACAAATATGTGGCCAACAAAAATACGAAAAATAGTTCAATATCACTGATTATTAGATAAATGAAAATCAAAACCAAATAAGATACCATCTCACACCAGTCAGAATGGCTATTATTAAAAAGTCAAAAAACAACAGAAACTGATGAGGTTGTGGAGAAAAGGAAACGTTTTTACATTGTTGGTGGGAGTGTAAATTAGTTCGACCATTGCAGATGACAGTGTGGTGATTCCTCAAAGACCCAGAGGCAGAAATACCATTAGACCTAGCAATACCATTACTAGATATATACCCAAAGTAATATAAATCATTCTATTATAAAGACAGACATGTGTATGTTCATTGCAGCATTATTCACAGCAGCAAAGACATGGAATCTACCTAAATATCCATCAATGATAGACTGGATGAAGATGTGGTATATATACACTCTGGAATACAATGCAGCCATTAAAAGGAACAAGATCATGTCTGTTACAGGAGCATGGATGAAGCTGGAGGCCATTATACTTACCAAACTAACACAAGAACAGAAAACGAAATACCACATGTTGTCACTTATAAGTGGGAGCTGAATGATGAGAACACATGGACACACGGAGGGAAACAACACACACTGGGGCCTGTCAGAGGGCAGGAGGTGGGAGGAGGGAGAGGATCAGGAAGAACAGCTAGTGGACGCTAGATGATGAGATGATCTTTGCAGCAAACAACCATGGCACAATTTTCCTGTGTAACAAACCTGCACATACACCCCTGAACTTAACAGTTGGAAATAAAGAAAAACAGAAAATGTATTAATGCACATGCTTGAAAGGAAGAATGCAGATATTTATAATAATAACCATTTATCTCTTATTCAGAACTTAGTAAAAGAGGCTGTTGGGACTTTAACAGTGATAACTGTTCACATTCTTACATTCCATCCAAATTTCAAACAGACTGAAAAACCAATTGAGGAATACAGAAGACTGATGAAAATTAAAATATAATCTTTGTTACTTAGATATATGTCCAAGTTCTGTCCTTCTGATATTCTCACTTCACTCCCGCTCCCATCCCAACATCTGGACTTTCAGAAGCCCATTTAAAGAACACTGTTCTACAGAGATGCTGACTGAATCAGAACTGCAGCCTCACAGCCAGTAAGCCCTGAAAGTGGCGATAGACAAGTATGGGCTCTGGTCCACTTGCTGCGTGCCTAGTCATGGAGATGGAAGCAAACAGAACCCAAGCTTCTGAAGCAGGCCACTGTAAAGGAGAGAATCTAAACACGTCTCCAGATCTCTCTTGTCAGAGAAAGTGCTCTTCCTCTCTCTTGAAAGCAAGGAACAGGGATATATGGAAACAGAGGCCAGAAGGGGTCCTCCCATTCTCATCCCTTCTGGGACAGTGGAAATTTCTGTCCTCTGTGGAAATGTTAAGAGTGTGAGAAGTGAGACAGGGTGGAGATAGGTACACCCAAGACAAATCTTAAAGGCCAGTAATAATTTCTTCTTTCTGAATGCCAAAGCCAAATAGACTGTATACTTTTAATGGCAGTGGAGCAGTGCTGGCTCACTTCTCAAACATCCCTTTATAAAAAGATACTGAGCAAATGACAACATTGCTCTGTTTCCTCCCTCTTTTCATAGCAATAATTAGAATTCACTTATAGACATCCAACCAATAGCTTATAATTATGATTAGAGGGATTTAGAAGTAAAATCACTTCTCTAACAATAGTACTTTCACTGCAAATTCCACCAAAAAATTAAAACCCTTTTATAAAATGTAAATTAAAATACTGGCTAAAATAAATCTTTAATGAAAGTTTATTAAGTCCTGCTACACATACCCTGGATACTTCCATATCAATGCAAAGGTTTCTCAATGCTAATTCAACAGTGAATAAACTATTTCTCATTGCTGATTCAGGCAGAGAATTTAGCTCGATAAGTCCTAAAGTACTTATACTATACAGAAGCATCCTTAAAGCTGACTTCTGATGCCTGAAATTGACATACTAAAGAAAAAACTAAACTATTCATAATACACCAAAATAGTAGTTTAACAACAGAAGCATCCTCCTGACAAGAGCACTAACCATTCTTTGATGAAAGTAATGTGAAAGTTAAGTGTTTCCCTAAAAACACTGTATTGGGAAATCTTGACTTTCCTAGAGTTGTGATGTGTAGAATTTAAGAGTTCTGGGTGACCTTAGAGATAATCTAGTGGTGATTCTCAACCTGGCTCTCAGTAGACAGCATTCCTATTAAGAATCACTACATGGAATAAGGAATGGCACTGAAGGGAGTGTATTATACATATGAATGGTGTCATTACAGAAGAAAGGATTAAAAAGAATAAAAACCTTCATTCTTCAGATAGGAAAACCAAGGCAAAGAGAAGTTAACTTGCTTCTTCAAATCACATGGCAAGCTAACCAAAGTCAGAACTAGCCTTATTTTACAGTGATTGAGGCTGGTGCTCTTTCCTCATGAGTAATTTATGTTAAATACAAGGACTCCTTTTACTGGATGTTTTGGTAATATCTGCTCTGTCCAAACTATTAAAGACATGCATTTTTCATATGAGAATGACTATGCATAAATTTTGACAGAAAAATTATGCCAAAGCCTCTTGTAATGCCCAGAGACAATCTTGGACTTGAGGAGGTAAAATTCCTCTAAATGTGCCCATTCCAATGTGAAGACAATATCTATGTGTCTACAGCTCATAATTAAATAATTTTCCTGACACTTCCAGCATCCTGCTCTCTGAGTTTTAATTTTATCTGGATTCTCTGTCAAAGCACTTACGAGGGGAAGACAGCAGATTCAATAGAAGGGCTGAGGTTTACAGCAATGCCCTTGCCAAGAAGAAACTCACAGCTAGTCTGCAGGGAAATCTGACATTTTGGTTTCCTAAATTTTTTCTTTTTACTTTCATCTGCAGATCAGCTGTGTTAATGAAAAAAAAATTAGACGCTCTAAAACTTTTACACATGAAGTAGAAGGATAGAATTATAATCATTGTTAGAAATAAAGATTATCGTCACCCTCTAGCTAAATCAAAAAGATACGTTATGCCACATTTGACAGATCAGAGTTTCTTTTTGAAATAGAACTTTGTGGTTTGTTTAAATGACAAATAATTTTTTTTTACAAGAGGCACCAAACAGTCTTTCCTTCACTCCTTCCTAGATCAAGGGAACACTGTTGAACATTGTTCTCAGCCCTCTTTCCCATCTATTCTAAAATCAGTAACTTTGGTGGCTCACAACTGTAATCCCAGCACTTTAGGAGACCAAGGTAGGTGGATCACCTGAGGTCAATAATTCAAGATCAGCCTGAACAACATGGTAAAACCCCATCTCTACTAAAAATGCAAAATTAGCTGGATGTGGTTGTACATAATCCAAGCCACTTGGGAGGCTGAGACAGGAGAATTGCTAAACCCGGAAGCAGAGGTTGCAGTGAGCCTAGATCATGTCATTGCACTGCAGCCTGGGCAACAAGAGCAGAACTCTGTCTCAAAGAGAACGGTGTGGGGGGGGGGGGGGGGGGGGGTAAGATTCGCAACTTAATAACAGATCATGATTAACTTGAATATGGTGAGGATTTTTACTGAAGTATAATGCATTTCCCACTCAATACTAGCCTCTTTCCTTTTTCTTTACTTCTCTCCAGCTTAACAACACTGAAATGTCTTTTTAAGTACTGAAATAAACAAATAACCCCAAAATTCATGGACCCAAACTAGTATTTACAGTTGCTAATGTACCTGCTCTATCAATTAATAATTTATGAAATGCTCTTATATATATTAACCTATATAATACCTTTAACTGCATCACAAGAGGTATTCTATGCAAATATTAATTAGAGAAGGAAAATTAAAGTTTGTGATTGTCCAGAATCACAAACGTGGTAAGTAGTAATCCCTCATCTCCGATTTTTTAACATCAGGCTTTATGTACATCTTCCACAATCACCTTAGAATGTTAGCATTTCTGCCAAGTAAATCTAGTAATGACAAGGAGCAGATTTTCAAAGATTATGCAGTGTCCTTTAGATTTCTATTTTGTGACCTAATCTAGGCAAATGAAACCAAGCCATAAGAGAGTATTAGAAGCAATTGGTCACTCCAGAACTTTTGCTAAGAATTATCACTTAAGAGCTCTTCCTTGGACAATGTAAAAGAAAGTAAAAGAAATACTAGGACTCAAGGCTTTATAATAGGCTGTTATACCTATAACTAAGCTTGCATAATTTAAGCATCAGAGTTATTACATAAACTTAACTTCAGTAAGCTTTAGTTTTCCTTATCTGTGATATGGCAACCACATCTACTTTACAGATGTTGTTTTAAATGAGGAAATATAGATGCCACTTAGTGAAGTATCTGATATCTAGTAAGTTCTTAATAGCTGTTACCAATTTATTTCTATTTATTATTTTTATTATTTTCGTGTAGTTCAATAAATGCTCACTCCTTAGTATTAGTTTTTATTTCCAGAAAAAGAAAGTCTGATTATATATGACAGCTTCTTTGCATTCACTAGCATTGGTAAAAATAATATGGATTTTGTGCACTTGGGGACTACTATATAATAAAAAATAATGATATTCAAAAAGATGAGCATGTTTCCTGAAACATAAGAAACCTACTCATAATGATACATTAAACACACATTAAATTCTAAGTGGGAAATCAAGCTAATAAAAACAACTCTGATACACTGTCCTAAAGTGCTTACACTATACAGAAGTGTCTAATAATATAGAAACCAACAGAGGTGACTAGAAACATCTTTTCAAACAAAAGTTTATTCTGCATATTCTTAGAAAATAGATGTGTGAATAGGTCATTCTGATTATAAGTCAAATTTTAACTTTCACTAGCATTAGAAATATGAATGTAAAGAAACCAACAGTCACACAGCCACATTTTTTCTTAGATAATTCCAAATTTTAAAATTTGCATTCTACATACACATATAATAATATTAATCACGTTTTCCAGAGAAACGTTTCCAACAAGACACATACATACATACATAATTTATTATCAGGAAATGGCTCACAGGATTCTGGAGGCTGAGAAGTCCCAACATGTGCCATCCTTGTTTTCCTTCCAAGTTCAAGGGAGTCAATGGTGTAAGTCTGAGTCTGAGGGCAGGAGAAGATGGATGTCCCAGCTCAAATAGGCAGAGAGTGAGCAAATTCTCCCTTCCTCCACAAAAACAGGGAGGAAGGGATAATTTGAGGCCCTATTCAGGCCCTCAATGGGTTGGACAATGCAGATCCACATTAGAGAGGATAATCTCTTTTACTTAGTCTACCAATTAGAAAGCTAATTTTTTCCTAGAAACACTTATAGACACACCCAGAAACAATGTTTAACCAAATATCTGGGTTCCTTGTGGTTTAGTTAAGTTGGCATCTAAAATTAATAAACACAATAATTATTTTACATCAACACCACTGAATTTTCTATTATGACTGGAAAATCAAAACAATTTTCTCCTAATTGTATATTTTTCAGTTACGAACCTATTACCTGCTCTAAAATTAATCTAGGATCATTAAAATACTTTAAATTCCAAATAGGAAAAAAATTAAGGTAGAGAATTTATTAAAATAATAAATTTAGTAAGCAAATAAACATTTTTTAAACAATATGGAGGCTAAAATAATCAGAGTGCACTGAACTTAATGCTTGGTTTTCCACACAGATGGTACACTAGTGGGAATTTATCAAAGTACCATTTTTCTAGATAGGAACTCTACAGCCACTGCTGTTAGTCTCTGCTCATATCTCATTACATAGCTATAGGATGCTTGTGAGATTTAGAGTATTTGTATATTTTTACAAAGAAGGCAAGTGCTTCTCTGTTTTAGAGTCATCATAGCCAAAGGATCTGTCCTCAAATTAGACTGCTTGTCTTAGATATGCATTTATTGTGGAGGTCTGTTTTGTTTTTGTTTTTTTCCCATGGTCCAGTTTAATAACTGACATTTTAAAGATAAACCATTATTTTCCCACATCTTGGTACTGTTGTTTTACAATCATGGAATACTTCACTTGGTTATCTCTTTAGATTTATGTGATTCATGTAAGAATTTTTAAAGATATTTATTTGGAAAGGTATAGAATTCATCATACTTAGTTTTGCAATAATTTATGACAGCCTTATATGTATCAGTCCACGTAGAGATTTAAATTCCATAATCTCATTTAATCCCAACAATAATCCTGACACACAAACATATTTTACAGAAAAGGAAACAGAATTGCCTAGAGTTTGGATCACATGCTGAGGGCAATCTGACAGTAAGTAGGAGAGCCAATGATATATCTATAACCTTACAGTTATCCTATGCTATCTCTTAAAGATTGGTCTCATAAAGATTTCTACTTTGAAATACAGTAGACTAGACCTTCTGATAGACCCTCTTGCTGAAAAGAAGGAAGAAAAGACAGGATAAATTACCAAGTTGACAAGAAAGTTCAGGAAACGTTAAAAGCCAATGACGAAGTCTGAATCTGGAGAGACAAGAAAGCAAACCAGTTTTCACCTCGAGGACATGTACCCAATCCTGGGCATATTGAGCTTCTGTTTTGATAAGTAGAGCATTGGGAATAGGAGACAAAGCCCAGGACCCACTCAAGATGGCAGTTCTAAAAAGACACCTTTGCATAAACAGGTATCTCAAAGAGTTATACTTACAGTATAGAACTGGACTAGAAATAAATGAGATGAGATCTTTACAAAAAGACAAGAAGAATTTCCATTTGCAACCTTTGAACAGGATAACATGAAAATCACCTTTGAGAATTTGTAATCATGAGCCATTCATATCTCCAGGATAATTCCAATATCTTTAAACCAAGATTTATATTAAATTCATCCTGAATTATTGGTAGCCCGATGTTGCTGGCAGAAGAAAATCCTCTGGATGAACATATCTTCAAGAATGCCTCATAGAATCAATGTTGAGTTCCATTGAACAGGAACTCACAAGGAAAGAAGACACAAAAAGAGAGAGCCAGAACAAATAAGACTCCAGAAACTGAAATATGAAGCTCATAATATAAAGTTTGTTTAATATATTCAAAGCTATACAAGAGAGGAGTAACATCTAAGTAAGAAAAAAGTTTAAAAAATGACTAAGTTGATTTGGTAGACAGAACTTTCAGCAATACTACAGGAGTACTATTGAAGAAGAAAGACATAGTAGAGGAACTGACCCTCCCCAGATACCAAGGATTACAATAAAACTATAGAAAATAAACATTTATTATTCATGTAAGATTAATAACACAGACCAAGAGAAGAGAAAATTTCTACTAGGAAATGTAATATGAGAAACAGAGATAGTATTGCAAATAATTGGAGGAATAATAAAGAATTCTCAAATTCATTGGATCCAGATAATACCATTTAGTGTGTGGCTTCTATCATCCCTCACAATAATCAAGGAAATCCAGTTTCCCATTCGGTCAATGAACTATGATATGTATCTAAAAACAGAATGAAGAACCACAGTTTTCTACTGTGCCAGTGGGGGGTCAGCCTTCTGCTCACCACTTTCAGGGTTCTTACTGTTATCATTACTATTATTATAAAAGTTAAGCCATATTCTAGTCACTAACAATATATCTCAACCAGGGACATAACCATGATCTATTATTCATTACCATAGATTCCCGTGGGCAAAGACACTGTGACCATCATTCTGCTTTTACTGTTCGTTATGGTAAATACATATATTTTGCATTTGATGGTTAAGGGCTGCCACTTAGACTATTCTGTTTTAGAATCTCATCTCCATTGATATTATGGAGCCATGGATCATGGCACCATCTCCAACTAGCATATCCAACCTGCAGAAGAAAACCATCACTAAGTTTCTCAAAGATTCTGTTGTTCTCCATGAGTGCATTCTTTTCACCTAGGTGAAAGTAGTGTCCCCAGCCTCACCCCCAGTGAACACAGTCATGTGATAGATTCTCGGATATGACACAGTAATGCACAGATACCTTCTCAACTTCTCTAAGTTTTCTGATTCCTTCCTTCACACCATGCCAAGGACATTCTGGTATGTCAACCCTTGTTTAATGGTAATGATTGTTGTTTTCAAGATTCAAGGAACCATCACTACAAATTATTATAACCAGCTGCAGAGATCTTTGCCAGAACATCTACCTTCTCCCACCCCACAAGTTTAACACTCAGATAGCCAAAGCTTTTCAAGAAAACACAGCTGGTTTTTTCAGTTGCACAGGATGTTTACTATATAAAACCACTGTAACTGAAGCAATCCATCCAGGGGAGAATAGGTCTGCAATTTATTTGTCATCTCCTGTCCTTCATTGGTTAAAGTTCACTCCACGGTGAATCAGCTCCTTCTCATTTCTGGATTTATTATTTGCTCCTCTAAGCAGCCACTGAGAGGGGAAGCCAGAATTTCAGTGGTTCTAGTTAGCCCACTGGGATCTACTCTTTCCAAGTCCCCCCCGTACTCTCTCCTGGTACATATTAGTTAGAGTAATGACTTTGGTTATCTACCTGGATATCCTAGTAGTAATGGGTAGTAAGAACAAACATCATCTGCTAGGAAACTGCTTTATGTAAAAACATTGCAGACTCCAATCACTGTGAGACCACCTTCCTTTATGAAGAGAAAAAGGGCTACTTCTGATGCTCTGAGAATTTAGGGGGATCGAAGTGTTCAAAATTCTTAGGCTCATCCAATTATATATCTCCATCACTGGCTTTGGTGTCCTACTCTTTCCTTATCAGGGCCCTCACTTTTTAAAAAATTATTGTATGTATGTAGTAGTTGTATATCTTTATGGGGTGCATGAGACATCCTAATACAGGCATACTACGCGTATAATCACATCAGGATAAACGAGGTATCCATCACCTCAAGTGTTTATTCTTTGTGTTACAAATAATCCAATTATACTCTTTTAGTTATTCTAAAATATATAATAAATTATTGTCGACTGTGGTCACCCTGTTGTGTTGTGCTTATTCATTTTAGCTAAGTATATTTTTGTACTCATTAACCATACCTACTTCTCTTCCAACCCCACTACCCTTTCCAGCCTCCAGTAACCATCATTCCACTAACCTCCATGAGTTTAACTGTTTTAATTTTTAGTTCCCACAAATAAGTGAGAACATGTGATATTTGTCTTTCTGTGCCTGGCTAATTTCACTTAACATAATAACCTCCTGTTCTATCCATGTGATTGCAAATTACAAGATCTCTCTTTTTTATGGCTGAAAAGTATTTCATTTTGTATATGTACCAACATTTTCTTTATCCATTCTTCAGTTGGTGGACACTTAGCTTGCTTCCATATCTTAGCTATTGTGAATGGTGCTGGAACAAACATGGGAATGAAAATATCTCTTCCATATACTGATTTTCTCTTCCATATACTGATATACTCAGCAGTGTGACTGCTGGATCATATAGTAGCTATATTTTTAGTTTTCTGAGGAACCTCCAAGCTATTTTCCATTGTGGTTGTACTAATTTCCCACCAACAGTGTATGAGGGTTCTCTTTTCTCCACATCCTCATCAGCATTTGTTATTGCCTGTGTTTTGGAAAAAAGCCATTTTAACTGAAGATGGTATCTCAATGTGGTTTTGATTTGTATTTTCTGATGATCAGTGATATTGAGCATCTTTGCATATACCTGTTGGATTGGGGCCCTGACTTTGGAGATTTGATATTTATTTTGTTTTTCTTGCAGTTGTCTGTCATATCATAGTAAGATCCTAAGCCTGCTGGCTTTTTGTTTTGGTTTTTATTTTTTTAGTCTTCTTTAGGGCTACTATAAAGTTCCCTGGCATTCGTGGCATACCTTATATAAATAATTATTTGACATTAGTATATCACTTTTCTTTTTGCAAGTTCCCCAATGCCATCAAAAACAACCATCTCATGCTGAAATTCTCACATTATTTCTTCTGCCTTCCTATCAAGAGCAGTAGCCATTTTATTTCCAATTATTTGCATTTATCTGCACCTCATCTTAATTCACCAACAATGAAACCTTAAAAACTGTAAGGCCAGGTATGACACAGATTATTGCTACTCTCCAGTGCAATAGCAGTTAGGTCCATATTGTTCTATGCTATGCAGGCCATTAAGCATCCTGAGAGTGTGCTTTCTAGGACCTCTCTTGATATCAGGATTTGATGGGAATCTTTAGCTTAATTTTCCCAGAAAAAAATCACCTGAGGTAAAGTTTATCTGCTTAACATTTTATTGAAGTTGGAAGGTATAATCCTGGGGAAAAAAGAGCGAGGAAACAAGGCAGAAAGGTCATTATAAGGTAACGCATTACCCAGCTAGCCACGGCCTTATAAAAACACGGGTGATTTACTTAATCACATTGATATTTGCTATATGGAACCACTATATCTCTTACGCAATCCATAGAGGGGATACAGGCCAGTAGTTTATCAGCCAGCTCCTTTATATCTTTTGTCTAACACCTTGTCATAACTGGGTTGTGTCATTAGCCCCTCAAGAGATAATGGAGAGGAAGCCAGACCTTCAGTAAGTCCAGTTTGATTGAACTTAAACATGAGGGCTTTCGCAGCTCCAGACACGGAAGACATAACAAAACTTTTGCTATAACCTGCCTCTCATTCTGGCCAAGAATCAGAATAATGGTTGAGGGCTGAAAGGCAGATGGAAACAAGCGGATCTGGGAAGAACAAAAATCAGTCGAGTATAGTATTAAGGATATTTGTTATTGCATATAAATGTCCAAGAGCAATTCAGGTTCTAGGGCTGTTTGACTTAGCAATTCAACGTATTCATCAGGGTCCTAGATTTTCTTTATCTGTCCATATAGGTTGCTATCCATCAACTCAAGCTTACTTATCCACATGGTAAGGAGGTAGGAAAAACATTTCCTGTCTGCATCAAGCAAGAGAAAGAAAAATCTCTCCCCCATCTTCAGACTTTAAGAGATAAGAAAATAATATATGCTATTAATGGAAAAATATTCTAGTTTCAGAATGATGCAAAATAATTATATATATGAAAACTTACAACACTTGGTCATACTAATTTCATAAAGCTAAAGTGCTACTCATATATATATATTGAGAGACAGGGTCTTACTCTGTCACCCAGGCTAAAGTGCAATGGTGCGATCTCCGCTCACTGCAAACTCTGCCTCCCAGGTTCAAGTGATTCTCCTGCCTCAGCCTCCCGAGTAGCTGGGATTAGAGGCACCTGCCACTATGCTCGGCAAATTTTTTTTTTTTTTTTTTTTTGTATTTTTAGTAGAGACGGGGTTTCACCATGTCGGTCAGGCTGGTCTCTTACTCCTGACCTCGTGATCCACCCACCTCGGCCTCCCAAAGTGCTGGGATTACAGGCGTGAGCCACTGTGCCCAGTTGTTACTCCTATATTTTTTAACCTTCCCCAAAGGTGTCAGAAGAAATAAATGTATTGTGAAGAAAAACAGAATTCACAATTTTTTGACCTTGTCATTCTCTATTAAAGCTGGCAAGTCTATGTGCTTCTAGGCCTCTAGAAGTGCAATACCACAAGCTATTTCGTGAATCCCACTCACATTCTAAAATAGATCAACAACTTCTTTCTCACAGAAATAACACCTTCATTTGGAAACTGTAAATATCCTGTATCTAAAAAAAAAGTTAGATATGAAAAATATGATTAATATTAACCTTTATATTTAGAAAAATGAGTTTAATCCATTTTAAAATAAATATCAAAGAAGAAATATAAGTAGTTTTCAAGTGGCATTGATAATATAGAATTGAATTCTCAAGATTCCTGGATTCTATTCCCAAACTGCCAACCAATTAGCTTTATGACCTTTGGCAAATGACTTCACCTTTCTAAGTCTCCATTTTTTTCATCTATTAACTGGCTAAATAAGATGATCAGAAACATTTCAGTTCTAACAAAACAAAATGTTGCTTAATCAAAAACATTAATATATTGACTTGTTGATTGGCATCTGAAATCTGAAAACCTCAAGGCTCAATCCTGCTTAGATGTTATACTGGATTCTTTAAGAGTCAACGCTGATGTCAAAAAAGAGTACTTGACACTAAAACATAAGATCCTCTGTTGTGTTTCATTTGTCTTGTACACATCAGGAGTGAGGAATAAAATTAATTGTAACTTCAAACTTCTCTTCCAAGAGAAAAGAAAGATATTTTACTGGTAAAAATAAGTTCTGAGTGCTTAGAGCCTGCTTTGTGCACTAATAAAAAATCAAATGAAAAAAAGCAATTTGATTAAATTATGTGTGCCTTTTCCTATGCCAATGGAGCTTAACTAAGCAAACAGAAGCAGTGAAGTAAATCAATGTTGGTTTATTAAAGATCAGAATTCAATATCTCAATGGTTGAGGTGCTTATGCACCACAGTGCTCGCTGTTTAGCTTTTCTTTGCAAGGAAAGTAAACATGGCGGTACCAAGGAGAAACTTGTTCAGAGAATAACACTGACAAGCTAGGTTTCTCGAGGAGGAGGACCCTTGTGGCTCTCAGCAGATATTTTTAAGACAGAATATAGAACTTATCCTACTGTCTCACATTTCAGATGCCCTTCAAAACTGTTTAACGTTTTCTAAAAATTATTATTTCTTAAACATTTGTATTTTTCATTAGTGAAGGCAACTTCCACCTCCTAATTAAGAAATGAAAACTGAAATGCTTTCACCTGTTCTCATATGGCTTACCAAATATTTGGTGAAGAAATCAGAGATTAATTTCTCATTCGGATCTATCCTACAATGAAGTCATAAATAATAGTAAATTTGTAACATCACATTAATCTCCATGGTAACAGGCTTACTGCACAAACAGAGGATTATGACTTCACGAGAGAATCAAACAGAGGGAGAGAGTGGGTCGCAAAGAAGAAAGCTCATTTTCAAACTCATATAATCTACAGTAATTGCACTGGGAATACAGGCAAAGCCTAGCAAAGCAAATTGCTTTTCATAGAAATATTTTGTTGAGTTTTTTTTTTTTTTCAAATTCGTTCTACAATGAAAATCTTTCTCTAAATTGCATGGAGTGTGTGACATAAAGCAATTCTAATGCATAGCCAATGTGAGACGAGCAATCTGGGATGTAAAGGTTTGAACTGGGACTGACAGCAGCATGAGAAAAACACTACGCATCCAAAGCAGCACTATGTAGGGCTGAACAAAAACAAGACGCAGAAATGCTACTGATGTGTTTACTATTCAGGCATCTAACATTTGTAAAGGAATCGGCTTCTTTATCTTTCTCTTCCCATTTTACATTCTCTCAAACACATTCTATAAAAATTATACTTGCTTTTTTGGATTCACTTTCACTTTGGAGAAGTTGCAATACTCTTACACCTAAATAACATCCTGGAGAATTATTCATATGCAAATTACATTAAAACATTTCTCCAACTATTCTTTCCTCCAACTGGTATTCTTTCCTGTAATCTCCTTTCTTTTTTAAAAGAAAAATCCTGTTCACAGTAAGTCTAGAGCTTTTACAGAACTCTATACTCCAGCAACAGTGCTGAGATTTTTCTAAAGTAAGAAATTAAAAGCCACAACTCCAATAAACCAAAAAGTCTGGGTTACACATTATCTGTTGTTATTGCTGTTTTTCAGTTGTGTTATGCTTTATACTATTTGGTTTGGCTTGCTTTTCTAGTAAAGTGAAATGTCTTTAAGAAAATGAGAAAAATAAACCAAATAAATTAAAATGATCTGTCAGTGCAGGAAAAGGGAGGGTTAAAATAATAATTTAACCAGAGGCCAAAAGATTGCAAACTCCCAAGTCTTTTAATATTTATACTGACACAGGGCCTGAGTAAAGTGTTCTAAAAAGCAGCCTATTGTGAAACAGTCAAGACTTTTTGCAGGCCAGTATTTTCATGGAATGTCCCGCTAAATTCCCATCTGCCTGTGCAGAAGGCCAAAGATGACATATAATATATGATTAAGGATAACTGTGTGTGAAAACTACTTTGGATTTTGCAAGGAGCAGACTTCATTACCCACAACTGGTTTAATTAAATATTTGAGGCAAGAAAATGATCTGACCAAGTCCTCAGAAAGCATTATACCAGGTTGCATGACTTGAGCCTTTTACATGTTTGAAGTCAAACAGAACACCAAGTTCCTGAAGCTCTTATAATTAGATGGACATTCACTGATAATGCCACAGCATATGTTGTATTTTTTTTCCAGTATCTAGTTGATATTATACTTTCAGAAGAGATAACATCTAATTGTTCCTCTTCCACTTTCTTATCTGCCTTTAAGATACACCCAAGTGGACAAATAAAGGGTTGATTTATTCAATTTGGTGTCAATTTCATAACGTTCTCTTGAGTCAAGATCAAAGAAGAAATATGGATTTTGTGGTGTTTTCATAAACATCAGGAGTGAGATTACAATTCTTTCCAGACCCTCTTTAGGCAACTTCTGGAAAGTCTCCTTTTTTCTTTTTTAAACCTTTCTGGCCTTTCCCATCAGTTTTTCAAGGTTGAGTTGTAGACAAAAACTGAAAAGATTAGGTTCCAGTGGTCTGGCTTCTTTTCTCTCATCCACACTGACTTTGCTTGTCTTTATCAATGTAGACAAGAATAATTGCTTAGGGAAAAAACATCTAATTAGGACCCAAATTAAAAATATATTTATAAATAAACAGTAATTACACTGCACAAATAGTTTCAAGAAACTTGAGTAATGTAGGTAAATATTTAACTTATAAAACAGTCCCTTTTCGTCAATATTTGAATGATAAATTCCACCTATTTAACACTATTATTATTGAAAGTAACAGAAAAAATAACCATAAAAACTACCTTTTGAGCATTTATTTATCATAACCAGATTCTGTGCAATGTACTTTTTATGTATATCATATAATGCTCATCCCAATCTTAAAGAGTTGATGGATATTAAGAGTTCCATTGCATAGATGAGGACATTAATGGCCAAATAAATTAACAACCTCAGGTTTACAGAATTAGCAAGTGATAGGACTGGGATTAACTCATCTGCTATACTTTCTTTTCTTTTCAGTGACTTTTGCCTATAAAGTTTCTGCAGCATAATACCAAACCAGAAGACAATTAAATCTGAAAAAGACAGCAGCTTTGCCAGATGGGCTTTAAAGGGATCTGAAACTCAGAGGCTGATCTACATAAATAATATGTCTGTGTGTGTATGCACATACACACACATATATACATATACACACATATTTACATGGCATGTGTGTATACGTATATGTGTGTATATGTATACACATATATGAGTATATGTTCATGCATACACATATATATCACATGTGTCATCTATATATGTGTATGCATATACGTGTGTGTGTGTGTGTGTGTGTGTGTGTGTGCATACGCATACACACATATCAGCCAATAAATACTTCCCTCACCTCAGGGCAAAGAGGTATGACAACCCTTCTTCAATCCCATCCTCCCTATTGCTTAAGAGACCTGTCTGTGAATTATTTTCTTATTCCCATTCTGCCCTTATAGTTGCTGAGAGAAAAGAAAACGAAGAAGAATAGAAGGGCCAGATTTAAGAGTCTGCTGCTCTTCAAATTCTCACAATGAAAATCCCTGGAGAGCTCTTGAAATATTTAGATATCTCAATGGCTCTTAAAAAAAAAAAAAAAAAACCCAGATCAACATCTCAAATTTGAGTGCTGCTTTAAGGCCAGTGAAATGATTCCAAATCCTACTTGCCAAAGCAAAATTTATTTTATTTAAAAAAAAATGGCCAAGCTTTATTTGATACCTTTTAAAACTAGTTTTGATCATTCTAATGCCTCCAAAGGAAACTAAATTTAAAGTTATGACTTAAATGTTATCATGTGTCATAGTAAGCATATTAATTGGAGGTAGGCCAGATTTATGGCATAGTTTTTTATGTGTTACATGCACACTTAGTAGCTCATAAAGGCCACTTGAATAATCTATGCATATGGTCTATTTATAGTCCTTTTATGGAACTTAAAACACCATTTTACCATTTGAAATTATTAGATTTATATTTAGAGTATCTTCACTTGTAACATTTTTTTTTTTTTTGTTACACAAGTATTACATGTGGTGACCTTGGTCAGGAATATAAGCTTAGTTATGATGCTACTCTATGCTAGCCAGCTAGCTAGTTTATTGGTGATAGAGGGTCCATTTTAAGGCAGTATCACTTGAAATTCTTCCTCTTCAAATATTAGAAATGCCTTGGGCTGCAAAGAGCAATAGCTTTAGGTGAAGTTTAAACAAGTCAATTAAGACAGAGCCTGTATCTGCTTTATCCATGAACAAGGCTTTGTTGTTAACAACAACAGTGAAACTGGAGAAAGGTTAGGGGTAATGGGGAGTAGGACAAGAGCAATACTAATTTACTGGGAAATCTCCAATAAATGTTGGCCTCACAGAGTGCTGTTTTCAGGTTGACAGTGATTTTTTAAAATTTCTTTTCATCAGTATCATATTGGGTCTCAAGACAGAAGAAATACTGGATCTTTTTTCCCAAGAAGTATGAAAGAAAATAGGCAAATAAGGGCAATGAAAGACCAGTTCTAGAGATCATTTTCTGTCTGGCTTTGCCTCTCTGTCTGTGGTCCTCAGCATATCTGTTTCCATCTGCAACTTTATCAGAACAACATAATAATGCTACCATTAATACTTTGTACATGACACTGTGCTAAATTAGCAATAAATAGATACTTGCTTTTAATCTCCATAGAAACCTGATGATTGGGTATGATCATCCTCATTTCACAGGTGATAAAATAGAGGCTGAGAGGCAATTATTAGCTTGCAAAAGTCCTAGCAGGGCCTGTTGTCCACTACGCTACCCTGCTTCCACTTCCACAGCATCCCAAAGCCCTTGAATCTTGCAAACTTCTTCTTGTACATTTGCTATAATCAACTGTTGATAAGGAGAGGTTTCACCCAAAGGAGGCTAGTTTTATAAATCCAAGAACCATCCAAACGACTGAGCTAAAATGGTTAAATCACCAAATCCCAAATTGCTACCTTCAGATTGCTGTGATGCTTCAGCTAACAATAGTTTTGCAGAGAGGGGACTCTCAAGCTAAAACCCAAATAGGAAGTTTTACTCTTTCCAAAGGAATCCTGGGAGATTTTTATAGCTCTTCTACCGCCCTATGGTAGGAGAGCAAGTGAAAGGGCAAGAGTAAGACTGAGAGCAAGTGAAAGAGAGAGGACAGGCATGCCAGGGTACCTCAGAATGATAGCATATATTGTAATGTACATTACATGTTCACCATCCTCTGTCCATTAGAGGATGGTGAATCTCTTTGCTTCTAGATTTACCAAAGTCTGTGTAGTAATACAGAGAAACAAGAATAGCAGAGGCTATACAAATGACCAAAAAACCTGTAAATATATTAAAGTCTCAGAACTACGGCTTTATTATTGCAAACTGTTGCATGTTCTTACAAGTGAACTTAATGCAAGCAATACAAATAATACTATTTATAAAAGAGTATTGATATGGAAACATGCTAGTAAAAGAAAGCAAGCTACAAAATAATATGATTTCTAGTTTTAATCCACATACACAAAAACTTGTACATATATAGAAAGTGAAGCACATATACCAATGTGTTAAAGGACTTTTGATGAAGCAGGAAGATTTTTTTTTGTTTGATCATTAGAATTTTCTTTGTTTCCAGTGTTTAAACACTGAATATTTGATTTTTTAAAAAAAGTATTAATGAAATATTCACCTAAAGACATAGGTAGATTATAATAATTCAACATTTACTACCTAAACAACAAACAAACAAATGCATGGCATGAACTCAATGCAGAGCACAGATGAAATTAGCAACTAACATAAAAAAAAGATAAAGAAATAAGAGAAGATCTAAACAGACAAAAGAGGAAGACATTTCAGTAAATCTGATCTAGCTAAATCTATCATCATTTCTTTAAGGGGAGGAATGAATTAAAGAGCCAAACCATGGATTCCAACATCAGCAACATGATGGACTAGAAGCCCCTATTGCTTGTGCCCTCCCAGCAAAGACAGCCAAAACAATGAAAAACCAACAACATTTTGATGACAATAACTAGAGTGTTGAAGTACACTAAAAAAGTAACAGAAACCCTAGTAAGCAAAGAACCTGATAGCCATATAGAGAACAGAAGGAAATACCTGGCCTCCACCATCCCATTCCCCAGCCAGGATCAGCTGGTGAGCAGAAGGAATTTCTCCTTGTGGGGAAAAGGTAAACAAGAATATTCCAGAGGCCTCCATCAACACCTTAGATACCTACAGTCATTCACCAGTGGGGACTCCTGCAGGCCTCACAAACACCAAGCTCAACGGAGGGAGCTCTGTGCTAACCCCAGAGAAGGGGCCAACACCATGTTCCAGCTCCAGTGCATGTAGCTACTTGCACTGCGTATTTATGGAACTGGAACTGCTGTTGGAGTATCTTATTGTGGGGACAAGTGGCCATAGCGCCCTTTTATCCTTGACACTAACCACCACCAAACCATCTCCACTCAGTGATACAACATCCCTAAACCGAGCTGTGAGCAGCTGTTACACCCTTCCCTATGGGGCCAAGCAATGGCAGAACCACTTCACTTACCCTTCCCAGTTGTGGCTGTGCCCTTCTCCCTCACACAGGAGCTGAAACTTTGCACTTCCTCCTGGAGAAAGTCCTTAACAGAACAGTTCCATCAACCCTTTCCTAGTCACTGCTATGCCCTAACCCCAGGGACCTGAGCTTAATCTGTGCACTGCCTCCCAAGGAACCTATGCCTTCTCAGAATAGCTCTGAAAGTTCCTTCCAATTACTCCTGTGCCCAGTCCCATTAGAGTCAAGATGAAGCTGTACACTGCCTCCTAGGGAAATTGTGCTTTGGTGGAGCAACTTTGCCTATACTTCTCAGTTACTGCTATATCCTGCCCTCTTGTACTGGGGCTGAAGCAACATTGGCATCCCAGGAATAGTGCTGTGGTCACCCAGAGGAGTCACATCTTCCTGTGCCTGAGTGGAAGTGGTACCCTGCCCTTTGGGAAAGCTGTATATTGGTTGCCCAGAGCAGTCATGCCTTCCCAGTACCTAATTGGAAGCAGCACCTTGCTTCCTAAAAAACAGTGCTTATGTCACCCAGAGTGATAATGTACCCCAGTATCTAAACTGAAGCAGTACCCTACATTCCAAGGAAACAGTGCCTAGTCCATCTAGAGCAATTGCACACCCCAGGCCTGATTTAAAGTAGCACATTATCCCCTGGGGAATCAGTGCCTTGGCTGAGCTGAGCAGACCCACATCCCAGGGCTGAGCTGAAATATTACCCTACACCCTAAGGAAACAGAGCAGTGGCTGAGCTAAGACACCCTATCCTATAGGCCAAATAATTCTAGTACCTTGCTTCCTGGAGCAGAATTAGCCCTCTAGAATATGAATTGCTCAGATATCCCTCTCCTGGGGGAGTTGTGTCATTGATGTGCTGCTCTCTGACTCCCAGGGGCCAAATGACAGGCATTTGGTCTGCCATTCTGTGCTCTGCCATTCTGAGGCACTCACTACCACTGCACCTAGCCTCATATAATCTGAGATACTGCTAAGTCCTACCATCCCAAAGTCTAGAGTCACCACTACATGACGCCTCATCCCTTAGGACCTGAGCTACTGTGTTGGCTCTGGTTTCCAAAATGCAGCCATGTTCTGCTTCAGAATGGCAGACCAATGTAGATGGGCCCAAACCTCCAGAGCATCCCTTCTTCCTAGAAAAGAGCCAGTTCCATACCCTGATCCCCAAGGATGGAATCACAACTAAAACCCAGACCCCAAGGGCCAAGTTTTAAGGGATGTTTCAGAGTCATTGATCCTGGATCTGTGGCCAATTGATATCAACATCCAACCCTGCCACAGAAAGCGAACCCATAACCCCAAGATCCAAGTGTCACAATATGTTCACGAGACCCTGAACACAGAACCCTAAGTCCAAAGCCACTGAGCACCTGCATCTGGAGCCCAATACCACTGCAACTGCATGTAGACTGTGTCAAACCCAATACCAGGAGGGATCCCCTAAGCCAAGTTTCCCTATTATAGGAAAAACAAGAATAGAAGCCTTTGGCCATTGAGAACATTAACAAACTACACCACAAAATTCTATAGCCTTGGTCACTGAGGCACTCACAGTTATCACTGGAAGTGATCACAGGTGAAGACGCTAGACAGAGACTATGCCACTACATCTACATTGGTCTGCCATTCTGTGCTCTGCTATCCTGAGGTACTCACTACCACTGCACCTAGCCTCATATAATCTGAGATACTACAAAGTCCTACCATTGCAAAGTCTAGAGTTTATGGTGACTCAGAACCAGAGTCACCACACCCTTTGTAACCAGAATACAAAGCCCCCAACTGCAGGTAAAAGTCCTCCCCTACCAAAGCCATTCTAAAATTTGAAAGAGGTGATTGTTCCACCAAATAAACAGATATCAACACAGAGACACAATAAATATTTAAAAACCAAAGAAATGAAACACCACCAAAGGAGCACAATAACTCTCCAGGAGCAGACACCAAAGAAAAGAAAATCTACAAATTGCAAGAAAAAAATTCAAAATAATAATGTAAAGGGAAAAGCTCAGGAAAACAATTTACAATATAAATGAGAAAATAGATATGCAGCTGAAGAAATCAATTAATAAAAAATACAATAAAGAACATCAATAGCAGACTACATAAAGCAGAAGAAAGAATCTCTGAACTTGAAACATGTCATTTGAAATTATTCAGTCAAATTTTTAAAAAATAAAAATGAAAAAGAATGAAGAAATCCTGCAGGACTTATGGAACAACATTGAGCAAATAAATATTTGCATTATGGAATTAGAAAAGGAGAAGAGATGGGAAAAGGTGTGGAAAACCTAGGTGTTTAATAATATAATAGCTGAAAACTTTCCACGTCTTTCCCATATGGGAGAGATATGTATATCCAGATCCAGGAAGCTCAAATGTACCAAATAAAGTCAACACAAAAGATCCTCTCTGAGGCACAACTTAGCCAAATTGTCAAAAGCAAAAGAAAAATAGAGAATTCTAAAAAGAAAAAAAAAAAAAAAGCATGAAGTCACATATAAGGGAATTCCAATTGGACTAATAGGTTTCTCAGCAGAATACTTACAGACCAGGAGAGAATCAGATGATACATTCAAAGAGCAGAAAGAAAAAAAAGTGTTGGTCAAGAATACTATACCCAGTGAAGTGATCCTTCAGAACTGAGAAGGAAATGACGTATTTTCCAGACAAGCAAAAACTGAGAAAATTGAATATCACTGGACCTGCCTTATAAGAAATGTTCAAGGGAGTGGTATATCTGGAAGAGTGACATACTTAAGATATCTGATACCAGATGATAATCACCATGATGAAAGCATTTAAAAGGAAAAAACATTGGTAAAAAAGATACGAAAAGGAGAAAGAGAAAGGAATCAAGGCTTATCACTATAGAAAACCATAAAACTGTAATAATAAACAATAAGAGAGGAAGAAAGGAACAAAAGATACACAAAACAACCAGGAAACAACAAAATGACAGGAGTAAGTCCTCACATATCAATAATTACCTTCAATGTTAATGAATTAAATTATCCACTGAAAAAATAAAGAGTAGCTGAATAGATAAATAAAAACCAAGACCCAATATGTGCTGTCTACAAGAAGCTCATGTCTGTAAAGACACATATAGACTGAAAGTGAAAAGATGCAAAAAGATATTCAACAGAAACAGAAATCAAAACTAAACAGGAGTAGCTATACTTACATTAAATAAAACAGACTTTAAATAAAAAATTGTCAAAAGAGACAAAAAAGATCATCATATAATGATAAAGGGATCAATTCCTTTAAAAAAATATCAATTGCAAATGTATGCACTTAAAATGAGAGCACCCAGAAATGTAAAGGAAATATTATTAGATCTAAAGAGAGAGACAGGCTCCAATACAGTAACAGTTAGGGTCTTCAACACCCCACTCTCAGCATTGAACAGATCATCCAGACAAAAAAAAAAATCAACAAAGAAATATTGGATTTAAATTGCACTTTAAACCAAATAGACCTAACAGACATTTACAGGACATTTAAGCCATCCAACCTTTTGTACCTCTTCAGTGTTTGTTAGGATATGCCTCTCATTTTAAGACTGCTAATTCTTAAGTTTGCAGCTAAATGTAACAGTTAAACATCCAGTTTACCTCTACTTCCCTATAAAACAGCTTTAAAATGATAGTAATGGAATTTTTAAAAAGTAGATGTGAACAAGGGCTAAGAACAGAAAAGGGTGCAACAGCAGATGAAAGATGGTAACAGTTTTTAAAGCCTAAAAATTGGACAGATAAGTAATAATTGTTTCTGAAAGCCTACATAGGGCAAAATCAGTGAAAAAGTAAACACTCACTGCAGGACCCAAAACTAACTCAGGAATTGGAGGTTCTGAGCACTTCTGAAAGCTGGGCATGGAGTTGGTCTGAAAGCAGGACTGGGTGAAAGTTTGTATGAGGAGTTGTCAGACCACCATAACCCTTCCTTCTCTCTTCTCTGCTAGTGACAGCCCTGATCTTTCCTGGCCTTTGGGACAGTTCAATCATAGAATGCATGGAAACACCAAAGCTAAGGGTGGAAATGGCAATCTGTTCTGAAAATAGGATGAATGAATAATATGCTATGTATTGAACGGTGAGAACCACTCTAGCCTCCCTCAACCTCCTTTACCTGTATGGCTCCCGGAATTCTAACAGCTAGGCTTATGACCCTCAAGCAGAATTTCTCTGTCACAGAAATGACCAGCTGAGAGACAAAAGCCTCTAGGAGCCATCACTGGGGTGCCTCCCAATGAATGGAATTAAGAGCCACTGGTGCCATCATTTAACCATGCACACAAAACTTATCAATAATCAGAGCTTCATTTTTAAAAGTACAATAATAAACAAAACAGTTCCCCTCCCATGACCAAAGATGTCCACATCCTAATCTCTGGAAACTGTGATTATTATATTCTACCTGGTAAAAAGACGTGGCAGATAGGATTAAGTTAAGAATTTTGAGATGTAGGGATGGTCCTTGATTATCTGGGTGAACCCAATGTAATAACAAGGGTCACTGTAAAAGGCAGCCAGGAGGGTCAAGTGAGAAAAAAAAAAAAAAAAGATGTGATTATGGAATCAGAAGTGGAGTTACGTACTTTAAAGATGGAAGAAGGGACCTACAAGCTAAGGATACCAGGTAACCTCTATAATTTGAAAAAGGCAAGGAAACGTGTTTTCTCCTAAAGCCTCTAGAATGAAAGCAGCTATACCAATGCCTTAATTTTAGCCTAGCAGACCTTAATTTGAACTTCTGAATTCCAGAGCTATAAGATAATAAGTCTGTGTTGTGTTAACCCACTACAATTGTGGTAATTGATTACAGCACCCGTAAAGATCTGGCTGGGCACAGTGCTCATGACTGTAATCCCAGCACTTTGGGAGATCAAGGCAGGTGGATCATGAGATCCAGAGATCGAGACCATCCTGGCCAACATGATGAAACCCTGTCTCTACTAAAAATACAAAAATTAGCTTGGCCTGGTGATACACACCTGTAGTCCCAGCTACTCGGGAGGCTGAGGCAAGGGAATCACTTGAACCCAGGAGGCGGAGGTTGCAGTGAGCCGAGATCGTGCCACTGCACTCCAGCCTAGCGACAGAGTGGGACTCTGTGAAAAAAAAAAAAAAAAAAAAAAAAGAAAAGAAAACTAATACAAGCACAAAGAATAGTCAAAGATCACCAGATATTTCAGGACTATGTCTAACATGAAAGAAGCAGAGGCCAACTCAGGCCAGATGAAAATAAGAATTCAGAAGAAATGTAAACAGTGCACTGAACTTAGGAACAATTCAGAAAGTTATAATGGACATCCTGAGGAAAAAAGAAAGAAAGTGGTACATCTATGAACAAGAATAGATTATCAAAATGTAGTATCTAAGAAAACATAACTGAGCTTGAGAAATTAAAGAGACAATAGGACATCAAAAAAGTAATGGTTTTGTTAATAAACTTGAAGAAAGTATCCATTAAATAGGATTTTAAATAGATAAGTAACACATGTATATGTAAACATATAATTAAAAATTAATTTTGAAAGTCAGTCATCATTACAAAAGTTCCAGAAAAAAGAGAATAAAGAAAATGAATGAGAGAATATCAGATAAATAATATATAAAATGAGTGAAGTACAAACATTACCAGATAACATACCTCCCACTGAAAATTCAGTACCACTAATATAGAAAATCTCACATCAAAATACATCATTGCAAAATTTCAGAACCCTAGGAGTAAAGATTACAAATGCTCTCAAAGATATAGCGAGAGGAGTATGGGAGAGAGAGAAGCAAGTCATGTATAAATAATTAGAAACTAAATTGGTATTAGATTTCACAAAAATGCCTTCAAAATTCCAAGAGGAAATTATTTCAAACCTAGAATTTGGTACCTAGCCAGATTATCAAACAAGTGTGAGGATAGAATAAATATATTTTTAGATACCTAAAGTCTCACATTATTTACCTTATGGCCTTTTCTAATAAAGCCACTTTAGAAATTGTTCCATCAAAGTTAGGGAATGAAATAAGAAAGGAGAAGAAATGGAAACAGGATACAAGACCATACAGAGAATTCCCAGGATGATAACAGATGAAATCCCAGAATAAAAGCTATGTTGCAAGCCTAGAAAGAAAAGGAAAGAGATAAAGTCGCAACAGGAAGTGGAATTTCACTAAGTAGATTATGAAATTGGTGTTTTCTCTGACATGTGAACTATATTGAGATGAGTTTTACAATTCTTGATAATTATACTATAAAAATCAATGAAAATATAAAAAATAATGCTTATTCAAGAAAGTCACTTTGTGACTCAGCTATAATTCTATTTTCAACTCTATTAGATCATATTCCATATTTTTATAATACATATATCATAATGAATTGATGAAATTCATAGATATATAACTTGCCTACATACATAACATAAAGAAAAACATCAATGTCACATCCTAACTGAAATATGATAAAGAAATATAGAAAAGAAAAACTAAACAAATATTCTAATATGTAAATAAACAGACATGGCTACGGATCAGATTAACAGATACAACAAAATAGCAGATATTGCATCTAATTGAGAATCTCCATGAATGTAACAGCTACAAACATAGACTAATACATATTAACATATTAACAATTAAAATAGCACAGGGGGTGTTTTAGGGCATATGATTTTCCAAATAGCGTGCAAGTCTTAATAAACCTCCAAACAAAAAATGAAAATCCTTCATTGATTAGTCTGGTGGTTAATTTCTAGAAAATTCAGCATATACTGAAACACTGTTAGAAATACTGTGTGTTTTTATGTAAAATTCTGACGCGTTCTAGGCTCAGTATTTATAAATGAGTTTTTTACCTACAGGAAGGTACCTATGTATAGCATTTCAGTGCGGCATTCAGGTGAGGTGCAGGGCAATTCTTTGACCATGCATTGCACTAGGTCTAACAGCCCTGGACTCCATCCATTAAACATCACTTGTGCCTCCAACCATTGTGAATTCCAAAACTGCTCCCTTACATTTCCAAAAATCCTTGCAAAGGCCTTTGCAATCTCCTCCACGGTGTCTTTCCTAATTAATCCACACCCCTGTCTCACTTACCTAACCCCTAGTACCACTGCACAGTTGTGAGCACATGTCTTCTTTGCTGTGTTCAATTCAAGCCCAGGAAGCAGCTTGTTTCTCTATGCTCTGTGTATCTGTTCCCTGTCTATGCCTATAGTGTTATTAGGGCATCACCTTGACAGCATTAAATCCCTTAACCTAATCACTACAATGTCTTAATAAACAATCAATAAGAATGACTATTCCTGAATCACTGAAAACCAATTTATTTAGTAAAAAAGAGAAACAAAATACTGATTTCACCAAACATTGTGAAAAAGAGGATGGGAGAAAGGGAAGAATATATTTTGGAGGAAAATGGAGTTTAAGAGAGTTAAATCTTTATCTTTCATAATAAAAATAAAAACTCAATATGTAATATCTAAAATTGAAGAATTACCACAAGTATAACTGTCTTATACAAAAAAATGGTGACAAATACCAGAAGCATTAAAAGAATGAAAAGTGCTGGCTCTTGAAAGCAGGACTTACAGTAGGGAAAAAGAGTCAAAGGTCTGCTGGTTTTCATTATAAACCTTGTAACATTATTACTCTTTCCAGAAATATCATATCTATGGCTTACTTTGATGAAAATTTAATTGACAAAATTGCTAACTCCTCCACCTGCTCAAAGGCTAAATAGTCAGTTACTGTTACTTTGCATGAAATGATTTTACTAAATAAAATCTTACCATAGATTCAGTTTTCTAGTTTCAACCTGTGCTAAAACTAGTTCTGTCTAACAGGAATAAAATATTGAAACTGTCATGCATACTCTGATATTATACTTGGTTAACCGTGTCTGTGATGCCAACTACACACCCAATCAAACATCTAAAGTTACCAACTGGCTGCAGAGTTGGTGTCCTGGTTACAAAACACTGACCAGCTGCAGGAAACATGGAGGGGAAAAAGTTATGCCTTGGCTACTGAGCACAATCCATGCTCAGTGCTAATGATCCTATGTCAGTCCATAAATTATAATGGCTAACACTGGAACATTAACACCACCCAAAAACACACTCGTAAGCAAGCCCAAGTGGCAAAATGAGGTCATGGAGAAGCTTAAATCTATTTTAGGATATATCTTGAACACCAGTATAGCTCCTTTGACACCACCTGTTCTCATTTGGAGGACTATATATTTAAGTCCCACAACAGCAACTGGGCTCAAACCCAGTGCTGACTCTACAATCCATTTCAGGATAAATTCCATCTTGTCGTTAGGTGTTGGCCTTTAGATGAGACATTTAAATCCCTCTGACAACATTCCCCACCTTCTGCTTAATTGGCACAATATAAAAGATGTGGCTGAGAGAACATTCAACGGTAGTCATAGTTGCCTCCATAATACCATAGGAACAGAAGCATGTGATTTATTCCTTTGAAAAAATAGGTGGATAATATAATGCAATATAATAAATCACTTTTTCTGAGGATCACAGTGGCATCAAGACGACAGCTTGCACTCACACTAGGAATTTACTTATTATTCATAAAATTATTCTTGCCTCATTTCATAATGAAATCTCAGTGTTTGGGGTGAGTAACTACCTTCATATATAACATCTCCCAGTACCCTCCAAAAAGGTGAGTTTATGTTCAGATTTCTTTGAAAGTCACAATTCCCAAGTGTGGTAAAGTTAATATAACTTGGTCTTTAATGCCATCAAAGAAGACTTTAATAATTAACTTAAAATCATATCAAATAATATGTGATATGGTTTGGATCTGTGTCCTCACCAAATCTCATGTTGAATTGTAATCCCCAATGTTGCAAGTGGGGCCTGGTGGGAGGTGATTGGGTCATGGGGATGATCCTTCATGAATTATTTAGCACCATTCCCTCAATGCTGTTCTCATGCTAGTGAGTGAGTGAATTATCCAGAGATCTGGTTGTTTAAGTCTGTGGCACCTCCTCACTCTCTCTTTCTCCTGCTCCAGTCCTGTGAAGTGCTGGCTTCCATTTTGCCTTCTGCCATGACTGTAAGTTTCCTGAGGTCTCCTCAAAAGCTGAGCAGATGTCAGCATCATGCTTCCTGAGAAACTGTGAGCCAATTAAACTTATTTTACTTATAAACTATCCAGTTTCAGGTATTTCTTTATAGCAGTGTCAGAACAGACTAATACAATATGTAACTTAAAAATATAAATTACTGATAACCTTTGGAGTACAAAGAAATTGATTAGCAAAAGTTCGAAATTAAAGGCTTAACATTTTTGCCACAAAAAATTTGTCAGTTTTTGCTGAATTTCGCAAATGCTTCTGCACTTTAGAAAACGAATGCATGTTGTTTCGTAGTGTTGTAAAGTATTTATAATGTATTCATCATGTGCTCAAAACTAAACCACTGGCTTCCAAACCTTTCACATCTTTGCATTTTCTCCCAGCACCTAATACTACTTTCCCCTTCCCTGCAGTTCACAATAAATATTGATTACAGGAAATTTTGTGCACAAAGAACAAATGTATGGCTATGAATCTAAAGTTCTCTTTACCACTGATAACATAGACAATTTATAAGATTATTGAGAAATGGCAGGTTTTGTTTTCAGTTTCTGGGTTTTTGCTGTTGTTTTTTATTTGTTTTTTGAGATAGGTCTCCCTCTGTCACCCAGGCTGAAGTGCAGTTGTGAGATCTCAGCTTACTACAACCTCTGCCTCCTGGGTTCAAGCAATTCTTATGCCTCAGCCTCCTGAGTAGCAGGAATCACAGGCATGTGCCACCACGCCCTGCTAATTTTTATACTTTTAGTACAGATGGGGTTTTACCATGTTGGCCAGGCTGGCCTTGAACTCCTGGCCTCAAGTGATCCACCTGCCTAGGTCTAGCAAAGTGCTAGGATTAAAGTAGGTTTTGTTTTTTAACTAAACCAGTATTTATTGTGCATTTTGATTTTCCAGGCAATATACTAGTCAACAGAGATAAACAGAAGGGCAAATCAGACGTAGTTCCAACCCAAAGATTTTGCACTCTAACTTCATTGCTCTTCCTTGTTTCTAAAGCTATTATTTACAACAACACAAGAAAAGCAGCACACTCAAATTACAACTGCATATCTTGTTTTGCTCATTTACAGCCCTGAATAGGTTGGCTGGTGAGGGCAGGTGATAAATGCAAGATCAGCAAAGAATTAGTAGGTTAGACTAGAGTTACAGTCACATATATATCAACCTGAAGGTCATTTAACTCTATTCTTCATTGTTTACCACGAAGGGAAAAAATGAAAAATTAAAATAAAACAAGGGTCCAAAACTTGGGGTAGAAACTTGGGGTAGTATCATTTGCACATCCAAAAAATTTTAGTGAAGAAGCAAAACAATATAATGTCTCAAGAGATTTGTGTTATTATAGAACTTATCTTGACAAACACTTTTTAATCCCTTCTATAGGACTTCTCTGAATAGATCAACTGGTGAATCCATGTTTGAACATTGCTAGTGAGAAGGGATTTCCATCAGGCATGACCCATTCCTCTTACTGCTACCACTAAAAGCCAAATATTTCAAAAGATAACCTGTTTTTCACACCCCCTACTGCCCACCACTCCTGTCAAGACAATCTCTATGCTTTCATTCATCAATAATCTCATTGAATTGTAAGTCCACATCTACCTAGGGCTCCCTTCCAAGAATATATCACTTTACTTTTGTCCCTACTAAAAAGTGAAACACAGAAATGAATCCAAACCTCTAGGGTATACCTGTACAAAGAGGTTGATTAGAACCATCAATTCTCTTAGATGAGATACTATAATGGTTTTAAAGTAATCTATCATTCTGTTAGCGTCTGAAGCAACAACTTTATAGCCACAATCATAAAAATAAAATTTAAGTTATCATCTGGTTGTCTTCCTTTCATGTAAGTTTTTAAATTCTATAGGCCTAATTCTAGCTCTAGGCCTACAGAATAAGGCACAAAATACAATTTACCCTCAGGAGTTTTGCATATTCGCCTGTCCATAATGAAGAAAGTAAAATTGTAGATCTAAAGCCAGTGAAAGTAAAAAGATCACCAAAATGGAATCTCTGTGCCAAACAGACATTATAGGATATAAAATCCATTTAATAAATATATCATTTTCACCTCTAGGTCAGATATATTTAAACTATGCCCCAAGGTCCATTCTTAACCTACCCAAACACTATCCTTCATTTTATAGAAAAGGCTAGAATTTCTTGGGAATTGATTTGGAATTCTGTAATCCAAATTTTTTAAAATTCTGAACACATAGTTTCTGCTTCTCTCCAATTCCAGAGTGTGTCTGGGGCACATATTATAGTATTAACGTTTGTATTATAATTTATATGTTCACTAGGCAGACTTTCTCAAAAGGCTCTCTACATTCCTAGAGAGGAGAAATTCTTTTTCCAGTTTTTTATCTCCAATATGCAGAAAGTTACCTGGAATAGAATATATGCTCTCTTTGTGCTGGTTGAATGAATATGAAAGAGCCACACTCCTTATCAAATATCAAGCTATTATAAAGCTAAAATTATAAGACACTGTGGAATTGATAAGGATTTAGAGAAACAGACAAATAAAACAGAAAAAAAGGCCCAGTAAGACTCCTAGGCATATATCAAGCATACATCACAAAGTGATGCTTATTTATGAAATCTTGGATTATTCTCAAATTGTACAGAGACAGTAGGCTAACCATATGAAAACAATGCAACCTTGAATCCCTATCTCACATTATACACAAAATACTAATACCAGGTGAATTATGTAGCTAAATATAGAAGGAAAAACTGTACATCATGTAAAATGAATAGAGAAAAATATCTTTACAACATCAAAGTAACGATGAGTTTTTAAAGGTCAACTTGCATGAGTCCAAACACACACACACAAAGAATTCACAAAGCTTAGCAAAAACTTTTGCTAAAATTGACTATAAAACTGAAACCTTCAGTGCATCAAAAAAAAAAAAAAAATCACTGACTGGGGAAAGATAATTATAGCACCAACAATCATAAATAATTATTATTCAAAAATAACTGCCAGACTCTAATAAATTAATATACAAATGAAAGCAAACTCAGAAAAACAGACAAAATCTTTGAATGGGCAATTGATAGGGAAATCTGAATGGCTATTAAACACCTAAAAAGATACCCCACCTCCTTTGTGATATAGAGAAATAAATACCAAAACCACAATGAGGTGCCATTGCATAAGAGAATAGCAAAAAAGAAGTCTGAATATGATGGTAAGGATGCAGCACAAGGATGACTTTTATGCATTGCTAGAAGGAGTACAAACTCACACAACTCTGGAGAGCACTCTGGTAAAATCCAGTAAAGTTAAACTGTCTATACCCCGTGACCTAACAATTCCACTCCTGTGTATAGCTTTGAAGAACGCTCACACATGCGCATAAGAAAATAAGTGCATTTATGTTCATAGAATTGCTAATAAGACAAAACTTTGAATACCACTTGGAAGTATCATAGAGGGATTTACTAGTATTATAATTCTTCTCTTCATGGACATGTGGCAGTATTATATAGCTCTAACCTAATCCTTTGAAATTAAATGTGGCAATGTAATTTTCTATGGCCAATACAATCTGAATGGAAGGAACGTGAGTCAATTCTGGGTGAAAGATTTTAAAAGACTACAAATGATTCACCTCAGTGATTTCTCCAACTACAGTGACCACAGTATTGCAGATGGTGGGGGTACTGTCAGTCTGGGTCCCACCTCAGGTGGAAATGTAATATAAAATGTACATCTTGGGTGGGACCCAGACTGACAGAACCTCCACCATCTGTAATACAAAATCCAAACCAAAATAAAATAAGGTATTTTATTTTAGGTAATTGAGATTTTAGCTCAACATAGTGTATCCCATCCTAATAGATGGGCGAATGGATCACTAAATAAATCATGGTATATTCATACAATGGAATACAAGGAAGCAGCAAAAATGAAAGGCACATGTAAATATGGATAAATCATATAAATGTAATGTTAGAAAAACAGAAATTTGCAGAAAAACACATAAACTATGGAACACAAGTTTCAACAATATTAGTAGTAATTTATTTTTTAAGCTGGGTGGTAAATATACTTGGGTAGGTTGAATATTTGTATCATATTTTAAATGAAATATAGATATTTTTAATTAAATAATAGACCTATGTATTCTGTTGGCTAATTGACTTTTGAAGGCAAGCTAATATTTTCTGTTAAAAATTTAGCTAGTATTAAAAAAATGCAGATTTCTCTCAAACAATTATTTAGAGTTGCCGACTGACAATGATGAAGACCAGAGTAAAAGATCCATGACACAGAAATCAGCTTTTCATCTTCTACTCACTGTCATCTTCCTCTTACATGGCCATTAAAAAAAAAAAAAACAATTCTTGAAAAAATACACACTGTAGTTATTTATCTAGAAATATTTGGAAAAGTGGCTGGAAAGTTTATATTTCATATCTATTAGGATGGGATATACTATGCTGAGCTCAAATCTCAACCAGCCACCACTTTTCTAAATATTTCTAGATAAATAAATACAGTGCGTATTTCTTCAAGAATTTTTTTTTAATGGCAATGTAAGATGAAGATGACAGTGAGTAGAGGATGAAAAGAGGGTCAGAGTGCAATGAACAGAAGATACGCTTAATACTGCTTAATATTTGGAAGAGTGGTGGTGTATTAGTCCATTTTTATGCTGCTGATAAAGACATACCTGAGACTGGGAAGAAAGAGAAGTTTAATTTGGCTTACAGTTCCACATAGCTGCGGAGGTCTCATAATCATGGCAGAGGGCAAAAGGTACTCCTTACATGGTGGCAGCAAGAGAAATCAAGGAGGAAGCAAAAGCAGAAAATCCTGATAAACCCATTAGATCTTGTGAGACTTCACTATCATGAGAATAGTGCAGGAAAGACCCACCCCTGTGATTCAATTACCTCCCTCTGGGTCCCTCTCACAATGTGTGGGAATTCTGGGAGATACAATCCAAGTTCAGGTTTGGTGTGGACACAGACAAACCATATCAGGTGGTTTGTTGGTTGAGAGGGCAAGAGTACAGTGAAAGAAAGATACTCTCACATTACAAAATTATTTCCATTTTCTGGAACTTACTAAAACAAAACTTGTGGATAATTCCCCTTCTACAGTAATTCAATTATCTACTAATTTTGTTTCATTTTCACAACGAGGATGTTTTCACTTAGTGCAACATGTGGCACATTTGTGTCACATTTTTAAGTACAGCTAAGTTATCAACAAAAATGACTAAAAAGGTTGGCAAGCGGTAGTCTCCCACTGGAAGCCATGGGTTGCAGAAGGGTTCCCCATCTACATAAAGGCAAGCATAAGCAGGCAATTGTCCTAATTCATTCAGTGGCTTAAGTGTCAATTATAGATACTACTATGATCTAAGATATATAAGGAAAAATAATTGCATGAGTCACTAAAACAACAGCAACTGAAAATACTGAAATTGCTTACTGAAAATATGATTTCTTTGCTGTTGTTTTTAATAGTAACACACAAGACGGTCAAATCCTTTTTTGTCACTTTTTAAAAAACTAACAAACAATGCCCTCACAAAACAATTATGTAGAGTACTGAGAATGCTATTACATAAGACTCTAAGTTTAATACATACTCTGATTGAAATTCATTCTTTTGAATAAAAAAAAAAAATCCCCCACTATTCCTGTCTAAAAAAGCCTGAACGTTTAGTTTCAGTTTTATAAAAAGAAAAAAGTGGCAATAACCAATAATACCAGGCTCAATCACAGAGCTCTTGCTACTTTGGATGTGTCCCACAGACCAGCAGCATGGGCAACAGCTGGGAACTTGTTAGAAATACAGACTCTGATGCTCTGTCTAGGACTAATAAATCAGAATCTGCATTTTAGTAACATCCTTCAGGTGAGCATGTCCTCATTGAAACTGGAGAAGCCCTGGTCTGGGTGACAAACTTTTACTTCATTATCTTGAACTTTCCACATGTTCTTTGCATTGAAGAGTTATATCTCAAACATGTACATTCATAATGCTTAAAGTGTTCACACAGAAATATCTTTAGTTATAACTACAAATACTGGTCAGATTCTAGTATTATTTTTCCAACATGCTTTTTTCCTAAACAAATTATCTGTATTCCCCCATGCACAAGAGTCACTGAAAAGTCCCCTCAGAGGCCAGGAATGGTGGTTCACACCTGTAATCCCAGCACTTTGGGAGGCTGAGGCAGGTGGATCACCTGAAATCAGGGGTTCAAGATTAGCCTGGCCGACATGGTGAAACTCTCTTCAAAACATATAAAAATTAGCTGACCGTGATGGTGGGTGCCTGTAATCCCAGCTACTCAGGAGCCTGAGACAGGATAATCACTTGAACCCAGAAGGCAAAGGTTGCAGTGAGCCAAGGTTGCGCCATTGCACTCCAGCCTGGGAGAGAAGAGTGAAACTCTATCTCAAGAAAAAAAAAATTCCCCTCAGAAAATGCTGGAAGAAATTTTCTTATTTCTTTCAGCACTGATTTCCCCTGACTAAATTTGCCTTCTTTATGCTTTACTACATTGAAAAAAGAAATTCAGAATACTGAAACTAATAGTTTGATTTTCTAGAAAAAAAGGTAATATTATTAGTATCAATTTTATATAGCAGTTAATACATTTTCAAACTTCATTATATTCCATCTTTTATTTTGTTTGTATTATGAAAAATAAGATTTACTAATTTTTCTAATTATAAAGGTTATGATTTGTTAAACGAGCTATTTAAATTAGGTTCACTGTACTCAGGTACAGCATAGTGAGGTACACTCAGACCAAAATGCAGAAATATTAAGTTCATTACTCAGATTGAAGAGAAAAGAGAAGCATGCCTCACTGGGCCAACAGGAATGTGGTGAAGGTTAGGGGAATGGTGTATGGGACACATGTGGCCAGCCAGCAAGTGAGGAGCAAGAGTGAGAACAAGGGACCTGTGGGCCAAAGCCTTTACTGGGGTCTAGGGCATTACCTAGGTCAGTTTCCTGCGACAAGGTTGGACATGTAAATTTGAAGGGATTGTGAAGCTAAGTCCAAGAACTTGAGGAGTAATATTGGCTCACAGGCTTAAAGTGCTCTTCAGGCTATGAGCACTTATCTAGAACACAAACTAGAAACAGGGAGAGACCACTTCAAAATATGTAGGTCAAGGGTGACAAGCCAGGGACAGGACAATAAGGTGGATGCCAAGGCACCATTGTGTGAATAAGAATTATTACATAAGTTTATGCATGAATATTGTCAAAAATTAGATATTACATCAAATATATATAATATATAAACTCAAAACTATATACTTACAATCTAGAGTCAAGTACTACTAATGTTTTGAGATAAATTATTTTAGTATTTTTATGAAAGAGATATATTTTCACTTAATATTTTATGAATGTATCTCATGTAATTAAAATTTCCTAACATG
Source organism: Sapajus apella (assembly GCF_009761245.1). Lineage (NCBI taxonomy): Eukaryota > Metazoa > Chordata > Mammalia > Primates > Cebidae > Sapajus > Sapajus apella. The sequence goes on from NW_022436964.1 coordinate 3,155,516, forward strand.
CTTTTAATGAATGCATATTATGCTAATTTGTGGATATAGCACAAATTATCTAACAAGTGGAACTTTGTTAAACATTTATTCTTTTTGCAATAATATTTTACATAAAATTTTCTGTATATCTCTAAATATTTTCTAAAGATAAATTGTAAAGGTAGAGTAACAAAGTCAAAGAGTATGGACATTTTAAAGTGACAAGATGGAGTTGCAAATTGCCATACCATAAGCTAATACCAACCTACAGTCTCATTTACAATAAGAGATCATATTTCCCATTCCTGGTCAATTAGTATTACATATTTTTAATATTTGCCAGTTTTTCAGAAGAAAAGGCATCTCATTATTAATTGTCACAAAAAAGTTTGAATATTTTTGTACATGTTTATTAGCGATTTGAAATATTTCTCTTGTGAACTATTTTTTGATATCCTTTTCTTGTTTTTCTACTATAAAAAGCACACCATATTGTAAGGATATTAACTCTCCTGCAAATATTTTTTTCAAACACTACCCCATGTTTTGCTTTTAAAATTTTTGCAGCAATTTTTAAAAAACATTGTAAATTCTTTTAATGATTTTTAAACTATATTTAATTAGTCACTTTTTAGAGATTACTCCAGGCTTAAAATATATACTTTTAACTTACCAGAATCCATTTCCTATTTGTACTAACTGAATTCCAATGAGACATAAAAACTTTACTCTTAACACAGCTCTATTTCCTTCCCTGCCTTTGTGCTGTTATTGCTTTACATACTGCAAAGACAATAATATATTTTTATGATTATCATTTCCTATAATTTTGTGTCTTTTAAAGAACCAGAGAGAAGAAAATAGAGCTATATATGTATTTATAGAATTTCTTGTTTATCATGTCTGCTTCTTTTAATTTACTTCTATGAATTTGATTTGTGAACTCTAATACAGCTTTGCTGCCACCCACTCCTTTTTGTTATTGTCAAATATGTCACATTTTTATAGTTCTAAGTCCAACAACACAATAATATGCATTTGATTCAATTGTCTTTACATCAGTTAATAGAAGAAAGTAGAATATATAATTATACTGTATGCAACTGTCTTTTATAATTACTAGATAATTACCCTTACCAGTATTCATTTTTTTAAAATGTGGATTCAAATTATTGTCTGGTGTCACTTGCTTTCAGCTTGAAAAGCTTCATTTAGTATGTTTTGTAAGATAGTTCTTCCAGCAACAAATTCTCTGTTTTCATTTATATGGGAATATCTTTATTTCATTTCATTATTAAAGGATAGTTTTGCTGTATATATGATTATTGGTTGACAATTTTTTTCTTTTAGCAATTTGAATATGTTATCCCATCGTATTCAGGGCTCCATGGTTTCTGATAAGTCAAATTTTTATTATTATTGGGGTTCCCTTGTACATAAGTCATTTTTCTCTTACTGCTCTTGGGCTTTTCTCTGTTTTTGCTTCTCAACATGTTTACTGTAATTTGCCTAGGTGTGGTGGATCTCTTTGAGTTTATTCTGTTTGGAGTTCACTAAACTCTTGGATGTGTAGATTAATGAGCTTTTTATGTTCATTGGTTTTTAATCACATTTAGAAAACTGTCAGCCATTATTTCTTCAAACAGTTTTCCTGCACCATCTCTTGTTCCTTCCCCTTTGGTACTCACATACTGTTTACATTGGTGCACTTAGTATTCCACTTTTCTCTGAGGCTTTGCACATTTTTCTTGATTCCTTTTTCTCTTTGTTCTTCAGATTGTATACCATCTATCAATCTATCTTGCACCTTGTTGCTTCTTTCTTTGGTCAGTTCACATACACAGTTAATTGCCTGTGGTGAGTTTCTTAGTTCAGTTATTGCTCTTTTCAATTCCAGAATTTCTACTCTTTTAAAAAAAAATCCCATCTCTTTATATTCTCTGATAAGATGTTGTAATCATACTCTCCTTTAATTCCTTAAACATGGTTTCCTTTAGTTCTTTAAAAACATTTTATTATAACAGCTGCCTAAAGTATCTGTCTGCTAACCCAAGCATGAGGGCCCTCTTAATGGTTGTTTCTGTTACATGCTTTTCCCTCCTCAATATAGATGAAAATTTCCAATTTATTTGGATGTCTCAAATTGTTGTTGTTTTTGAGGGCATTTTAGATAATATATATCGTAGCAACTCTCTTTTTAAATTTTTTTATTTTTAACTTTTGTGGGTACATAGAAGGTGTATATATTTATGAGATATGAGAGCTGTTTTGATATAGGTATGCAAGGTGAAATAAGCACCATGGAGAATGGGGTATCCATTCCTGAAGCATTTATCCTTTGAGTTACAAACAATCCAATTATACTCTTTAAGCTATTTTAAACTGTACAATTAAATTATTATTGACTAGTCACTCCATTGTCTATCAAATAGTAGATCTTACTCATTCTTTTTTTTTTTTCAGCCATTAACCATCCCTACCTCCCCACCACCCCCATCTTCAGTACCTTACACAGCCTCTGGTTACCATTCTTACTCTCTACATCCATGACTTGAATTGTTTTGATTTTTAGATCCCACAAATAAGTGAGAGCATGTGATGCTTGTATTTCTGTGCCTAGCTTATATCACTTAATATAATGACCTTCAGTTCCATCCATGTTGCTGCAAATTACAGAATCTCATTCACTTTATGGTTAAACAGTACCACAGTTTCTTTATCCATTCATCTATGTGTAGACATTTAGGTTGCTTCCAAATTTTAGCTGTTGTAAACAGTGCTGGAACAAACAGGAGTGCAGCTATCTCTTTGTAATACTGATTTCTTTTCTTTAGGGTATATACCCGGAAACAGGATTTCTGGATCATATGGTAGTTCTATTTTTAGTTTTCTTGAGGATTCTCTAAACCGTTCTCCAGAGTTGTTATACTAATTAAATTCCCAATATCAGTGTACATGAGTTCTCTTTTCTCCACATTCTCACCAGCATTTGTTATTGCCTATCTTGTGAATAAAAAATATTTTAACTGGGATGAGATAATGTCTCATTGTGGTCTGATTTGCATTTCCCTGAAGCTCAATAATATTGAGCACCTATTCATATGCCTGTCACTTGTATGTCTTTTCAAAAATATCAATTCAAATCTTTTGTCAATTTTTAAATCAGATTATTAGATTTTTTCCTATAAGTTTGTTTGAACTCTTTATATATTCTGGTAATGAATCCCTTGTCAGATGGGTAGTTTGCAAATATTTACTCCCATTCAGTCAGTGGGTTTTTCTTCACTTCGTTGATTGTCTACCTTACTGTGCAGAAGGTTTTTAACTTGTTGTAATCCCATCTGTCAGAGATAATTCAGGATCCAATTATATAATTTTTATGTATTTGTATAATTTTGAGGGTTCCTTTTGGAGTTAATTTCCAGTTTTACTCTACTACAGTCTGAGAGAGTACTTGATATAATTTCCATTTTCTTAAATTTATTCAAATTATTAAAAATTTATTTAGGCTTGTTATATGACCTACCATGTAGCCTATTTTGGAGAATATTCCATGTGATGATGGAAGAAATGAATACTCTGCAGTTTTTGGGTAGAATGTTCTGTAAATATTTGTTAAGTCCATTTGTTCTACGGTATAGTTTAAGTTCATTGGTTTTTTTTGTTGTTATTGACTTTTTGTCTTGATCTATCTAGCACTGTCAGTGAAGTATTGAAGTCCCCCATTATTACTGTATTGCTATCCATCTTGTTTCTTATGTTAAGTAGTAATTGTTTGATAAATTTGGGAGCTCCGGTCTTAGTTGTATGTATCTTTAGGATTGATATTTTCCTGTTGAACTAATCTTTTTATCATTACATAATGTCTCTCTGAAATTTTTCAGTTTCCTTCTTAATTTTTTCATTGACCCACTGGTCATTCAGAAGCATTTTAACTTCCATGTATTTGCATAGTTTCCAAAATCCCTCGTTATTAATATTTTGTTTTATTCCATTGTGGTCAGAGAAGGTGCTTGATATTATTTCCATTTTGAGAATGTTTTAAGACTTCTTTTATGACCTAACATATCATCCATCCTTGAGAATGATCTATGTGCTGAAGAAAAGAATGTGTATTCTGCAGATGTTAAATAAAATGTTCTGTAAATATCTATATTAGACCCATTTGGTCTATAATGTATATTAAGTTTGATGTTTCTTTATTGATTTTTCTGTCTGGAACATCTGTCCAATGCTGAAAGTAGGATGTTAATGTCTCCAGCTGTGATTTTATCTGGGCCTATGTCTCTCTTTAGGTCTAATAACACTTGCTTTATATATCTGGATGCTCCAGTGTTGGCTGCATACATATTTTCAATTATTATATCCTTCTGCTGAACTGACCCCTTTATCATTATACAGTGATTATTATACTTTGTCTTTTCTCATGGTTTTTCCTATTGCTACCACTGCTTTTCCTTTTGTTTCCTTTGGCATGAAATATCATTTTCCATCCCTTTATTGTCAGTCTACGTGTGTCTTTATAGGTAAAGGGTTTCTTGTAGGCAACAGATGAAAGGTTTTTGTTTTTTCATCCATTCAGCTACTCTGTGTCTTTTGGTTGGAAAGTTTAGTCTATTTACATTCAATGTCATTATTGATAAGTAAAGACTTGCTCCAGCCATCTTGTTATTTATTTTCTGGTTGTTTTGTGGTCTTCTCTTCCTTCTTTCTTTTTTTTTCTTTAATATAGAACGCTTCACGAATCTGCATGTCATCCTTGTGCAAGGGCCATGCTAATTTTCTCTGTATCGTTCCAATTTTAGCATATGTGCTGCCGAAGCAAGCACTCTTCTTTCTTTTCTTCCTGTCTTCTTCTAGTGAATGTGATTTTATCTGGTGATATAATTTCTTACTGTTTTTTAATGTATCCATTGTATGTTTTTCTGGTTAGAAGTTACCATGAGGCTTGTGAATACTATCTTATAAACAACTATTTTAACTTGATAACAACTTAATACAGTTTGTATTAACAAACAAGCAAAAATAAAATTAATAAAAACTCTATATCTTATTTCCCTGCTTTTTAACTTTGTATTTATATCTTATTGCATTCACTATGTCTTATAAAGTTGTAGTTATTATTTTTGATTGGTTCTTCATTTACTCTTAGTACTTAGTATAAGAGCAGTTTACACACCACAGTTAACAGTGGTGTTTTTCTATGTACTTGTTACAACCAGTGAGTTTTGTACCTTCAGATGATTTCTTATTGTTCATTAACATCCTTTTCTTTCTGTCTGAAGTACTCCCTTTTGCATTTGTTTTAAGACAGGTCTGATATTGATGAATTCCCTCAGCTTTTGTTTGTCTGGGAAAGTATTTATTACTCTTTCACGTTTGATAAACATTTTTGTCAGATATACTATTGTAGGGTAAAAGTTGATTTCCTTCATCACTTTAAATGTCATGACACTGTCTCCTGATCTGTAAGATTTCCATTGAAAAGTCTGCTGACAGACATACTGGCTCTCCATTTCATGTTATTTGTTTCTTTTCCTGCTTTTAGGATCCTTTCTTGCCCCTCCCCACCCCAGAGTCTTTCTCTGTCACCCAGGCTGGAGTGCAGTAGCATAATCTCAGTTCATTACAACCTCCACCTCCTGGGTTCAAGCAATTCAGCTTCCCAAGTAGCTAGGATTACAGGCATGTACCACCATGCCTGGATAATTATTTTTATTTTTAGTAGAAACGGGGTTTCATCATGTTGGCTATGGTTGACCAGGCTGGTCTCAAACTCCTGACCTCAGATGATTCACCCACCATGACCTCCTCTAGAGCTGAAATTACAGGCATGAGTCACCAAACCCAGCCATATCTCTTTTTCTACCTCCTCTTTAAGGTCAATAGCTGTTAATTTTTCCCTTGGGGGGATATTTTTTAGATCTTGTACATATCCTTCACTTTTTTTTTCTTTTGACTCCTCTGACTGTGCATTTTCAAATAGCCTGTGTTGAGGTTCACTAATTCTTCTGCTTGACCAATTCTGCTACAAAAGGTCTTTCAGGCATTCTGTAGTATGTCAATTGCATTTTTTAGCTCCAGAATTCCTGCTGGATTCTTTTAAATTATTTCAGTTTCTTTGTTAAATGTACCTTACAGAATTCTGAATTTCTTATCAGTGTTATCCTGCATTTATTTGAGTTTCCTCAAAACAACCTGTAGTAGTCAATTTTCACACTGCTGATAAAGACACCCAAGACTGGGCAATTTACAAAAGAAAGAGGTTTAATAGACTCTCAGTTCCACATGGCTAGAGAGACCTCACAATCATGGCAGAAGATGAAAGGCACATCTGACATGGCAGCAGACAAGAGAAAAGCTTGTGCAGAGAAATTTCCCTTTATAAAACCATCTGATCTCATGAGACTTATTCACTATCACGAGAATAGCATGGGAAAGATCCGTCCCCATGATTCAATTATCTCCCACTGGGTCCCTCCCACAACATATGGGAATTGTGGGAATTACAATTCTAGATGTGATTTGGTGGGGACACAGCCAAACCATATCACAGCTATTTAGAATTCTCTGTCTGAAATGTCACATATCTGTTTCTCCAAGATTGGTCCCTATGTCTTATTTAGTTCACTTGGTGAGATCACATTTTCCTGGATGATGCAGATGCTAGTAGATGTTCTTCAGTGTCTGGGCATTGAAGAGTTAGGCATTAATTGTAATCTTCACTGTCTGGGCTTATTTGTACCTGTCCTTCTTGGGAAGGCTTTTCAGATATTTGAAATGACTTGAGTGTTGCATTCTAAGCTACAACTGCATTAAGAGACACCCTCAAAGCCAATAATGCTGTGATTCTTGCAGATTTATAGAGGTACCACCTTGATAATCTTTGACAAGATCTGACAGAAATCTCTGGAATACCAGGCAGAGACTCTTGTTCTATTCCCTTACTGTATCCCAAACAAACTGTCTCTCTTTCTCTCTGTTCTGAGCCACCTAAAGCTGGATGTGGAGTGACACAAGCACTCCTGTGGCCACCAACACTATGACTACACTGGGTCATACCTGACGCCAGTACATCACTGGGTCTCACCCAGTCTGTTCTGTAATCATTCCCTGGCTACTGCCTAAGTTCACTTTAGGCCCTGGGGCTCTACAATCAGCTGGGGCAAAGCCAGACAGGCCTGTGCCCTTTTGTTCAGAGCAGTGAAATTACCTAGCACCTGTGTGGGTCTGGAAGTGTCATCCAAAAGTCAGGAACTAGAGTCAAAAACCTTAGATGTCTGCCTGGTGTTCTACTGTACAGTACCTCAGCTGGCAGTCAAACCACAAAATGCAGTCTTTCCCACTCTTCCTTCCCCTTTCCAAAGGCAGACCACCACCCCAGGCCATGATGAGTACTGCCAGACTATCACCAATGTTCCCTTAAGGCTCAAGGACTCTTAAGTCAGCTTGTTGTGAATGCTGCTGCCTTGTGTGGGACTCACTCTTCAGGGTAGTGGGCTCCCCTCTGGTCCAGGGCAGGTCCAGAAATGCCATCCAAGAGTCAAGTTCTCAAATCAGAAACCCCAAGAACCCACTTAGTGTTCTACATCCCTGTAGACATGTGCTGTTACCTAAGGTGCAAGAGAAATCCTCCTTTACTTATCCCCCTGCTTTTCTCAAGCAAAAGGAGTTTTGCAACATAGCCACCACATGTGGTAATGTGCTGGGTCTCGTGTGAAGCTAGTAAGTATCAGAGGCTCAATCAAGGCCCTCGATGTAGTACCTGGGTATCCCTGCTGCTTATTTAGGGCCCAAGGGCTCTTCAGTTAGCAGGTGATGAATGCTGCCAGGACTGGGTCCTTTCCTTCAACGTAGTGGGTACCCTTCTGGCCCAGGGTATGTCTAGAAATGTCATCTTGGAGCTAAGGCCTGGATTGGGTCCTCACAACTCTGACTGGTGCCCTATCTTGCTGTGGCTGAGCTGGTATCCAAGATGCAAAAGAAAGTCCTCCTGTCTCTTCCCTCTCCTCCCCTCAGGTGGAAGAAAGAGGTCTCTTGGAGCTGTGAGCTGTGCAGCCTGGTGTCAGAGGAAGGGTAATGCCAGGATTCCCTTGGTTGCCTCAGGCAGTATCTCAGTATGTCACATGCCCCCTACCCCAGTCCGCTGTGTCTAAGCCTAGCTCAGCACTAGGAATCACCTAAGAGTTGGAGTTGCAGTCCTTATGGCATAGAGTGTTCACTTAGAGACACAGGGCACTGTATCATGGTGGTAAGGTTAATGAGAGCTCAAGTTTGGCGGACCACTGTGATTCCCATCTGGCCAGGGCTGATTTAAATGTTCCCTCAATGGGTAGGCAGCAGCAGAGTTTAGTGTAGTTTTCCTTTCTGCTTTTACAGGACAGCACGGAGTTCAACGCCTCCTAAAGTGCTGTGTTCTCTCTCCCCCAGTACCCAGAGATGTTCTCCACACCACCCACTGCTGCAGCTGCCTTGGGGGAAGGTGGGTGGCATCCACAATTGAGAGCTGGTTTTTCTATCTCCTTAGTGCCTCTTACAGCAATATGACATTAAAACCAGGTACTGTGAGGGCTCACCTGATTTCTAGTTCTTATGAATGTGTTTCTTCTGTGTAGATAATTGCTAACTTGGCATCCTTGCAGAGGGGACAATCGGTGGTGCCTTCTATTCCACCATCTTGCTCTGCCTCTGTTTATAGCAGCAGCTCTGCATACTGATTATACCCGCCTCCACAAGCTGGCTGAGGCTTCTCGTTTGTTTTATATTTGCTTAATGGCTATGCCGGGCTAGTTCAATAAAGCCTATTTTTTCTGCAGCATACAGCCTCTTAAGTTCCTACTCAGATATTTTTTCTTTATTTTTATCTTTTGGCCTGGATTCCTAAAAGGTTATCCTGTGTTATCACCACTTAAAATCTGACACTGATTGATCAGAGGTTTTAACAAGCCCCATGAACCAGTGAGGTTTTCACCTTTTCCTCTTTAATTGGTGAATGGACTGGAGATTGCTTTCATGATTTACAAAGTATATGAGTCTCCTTGCATACAGCCAGGATCTTGTAGCTTAATGGTTCTGTCTCTCTGGTTGCTCCTCAATGTAGGCAGCCCTGGGCATGTGTACAGTCTTCCTAGCCACCAGGGGAAACTATGGATTTTGCAAGGCTCTCTTCTCTTTGACATTCTTCTTCCCTAATCTCTCTATTTAGCAAAGATTCTGCCAAGTCTACCACTGTTGGTATCAACCCAGCTGTTATCCATCATTTATTACTAGCTGATCACACTATTGCTTTAACACCCTGAGGCATAAATTGTTCCACAGTCTGATTGAAATAATGTGGGGATCTCTGGCACAGACAGGTCACTACCAGTCTTTCAGCATTTCTCTAACTCTCCCTTTTCCCTAAGCAGAAATTTTATTATGAAGCAGGAGCTGAGAGAGAAAAGTGAAATTACTGACTGCTCTAACTGGATCCTCTCTCAGGAGCAGGAGTTGTGTTTGAGTGTGAGGATAGTGGGGGTAGGGTTCTGCCTCCCAGTTGCCATCACAGCAGTGTATAGACCTTCTGCAGCCCAGCATCAAAGAGCAGGACATTTGCTGAGTTTTGCCATCTTACTATTCTAACCAGATTAGCTTTTCTGCCCCAGGAAGTTAAGGAGCATGGGATCCAACACTTGGTTGCCAACCCCAGTAGAGCAGCTCTCCTGCAACACAGAGCTGTGTAGAATTGAGGGATTGTATTTTCACCAGTTTCCCCATCCAGATTCTCTACCCCGTAAGAGTTAGAAATGTAGAAATGGACACTGCTGCCACCCACTCATATCGTCTTCTGTAGCACGGGGCTGTGAAAAATTGGATTTGCCAATGTTTATCAACTTCCCAATCTACCAGGAATAGCTCTCCTACCCAAGGAAGTTGAGGGATATGGGATCTACCACTCAACTGTTGCTGAATAGAACAACTTTTCCAGAACACAAAGTTTTAAATGAGTAGGGGCAGCCCCTAACTCAATTGCCACACCCTCATGAAAGAGTCCATAGATCTTGCTGAATTCCTCAATATGTAGCAGGTGCCATGATCAATCTCCAGAGACTCTAAAGAATTGTCTTTGCTAATTTTGACACATTTGATAGCTGTCTCTCTGGATTTCCTTCAGGTCCTCATATCCTGTTTATGGTGAGTTTTAAGAATGTGTACTTTCTTAAATTTAATTTTAAATTTCAATTGCCTAAATTTAAATTTAAGAATTTAAGAAAACATTAGTTACAGAATCTGAATTGCTTTATTTTATAATTCTTAAAGAATTAAGTTTATAAAAGATTTTCACATCTTTGATTCATATAAATATAAATTTATAATACATCCTAATATAAAGTTCATATAATACATTATATATTTTATACTAATTAAAGGTTATATTTACATATATAAACCATCCAAAATTTAAATATAATTTCATCATATAATGTAAGGGATGGTTTGATTTTTTTATGTTGTCCTTACTAATTAGCCAAATTTCCAGCATCATTTTTAACATAATTTCTGCTTACTACAGTTTTTCGTGTTTGTTTTTTGTTTTTTGGGGGGAGACACAGCCTCACTTTGTTGACCAGGCTGGAGTGCAGTGACACAACCTGAGCTCACTGAAACCTCCACCTCCTGCCACCACACCTAATTTTTGTATTTTTAGTAGAGATGGGGTATCGCCATGTTGGCCAGGCTGGTCTCAAACTCCTTGTCTCAAGTGATCTGCCAACCTCAACCTCCCAAAGTGCTGGGATTACAGGTGTGAGCCACCACACTCAGCCTCTGCTTACTATACAGTTTTTAACATATATGCGTATCAATTTCTAGATTTTATTCTGTTACATAGATCAAATCTTTACATACTATTTTGATTGCAGATTTATCACTCACCTTAATATTTGCTAGTGCAAATATTAACCTCTTATCTTGTCTATATTAATGTTACAGCTGTTATTATAGCTCATGACATTGTATAACTGCAAAATCATTTCATCAGGTAGACCCCAAAATGCACTATACTATTTGTCTTACATAACTGATGATGAATTGAGGGAACTCTGATACCTTTAAATCTTGATTCTTCCTGTCTGAGAACAGGGTAGATAAGTACTTAATTCTTTTGTCTTTTACTAAATGTTTTGCACTTTTCAAAAAGAGATTTTCCAAGTTTCATTTAAATAAATTTATGTTGTTATTCTGAATGGCTTTTTTCCTTTCTATTTTTGATAGTTATTGCTGATCTATAAGAACTCTGTGAATTCCTGTATATGAAAAAACAGACTTCTTATTGAAGTCTGTTTCTACTATTAGACTTCAGAGCTTTACAATCAATTCTTTTAGTTTTTCCAGGTAACCAACCCTATAAATTAAAAATAATTATATTTCTCATATAATATAATAATCCATACTTATAAATAATAAGGATTACATAATTACTTTTATAGTTTCCTTTTCTTGATTATATTATTGACTAAAAATTCTAAGACAAAACTAAATATTAATATTGACTTGCATTACTAGTAGGCATATATTTGTCACAGGGATGATAACTCTCCAGCATTCCCAGCCCAACATGTTCTACCTAGGCCAGCCCCAAACCTAAAAATCTTGGAATAAAAACTATTCTCTTTCTTACCTTGCTAGATATCCAGTGATCCTCCTTGGGGTCATCAGCATGCTAGCATATATCACCAAAGCATTTTCCCTAGAAAACTGAATCAAATGGAGTATGAGATTTTAAATTGGCACAAAACTACTTCAAACTATAACAAAATGACTACAAAGCAAGACCTCAAGGCACAGACAACCTGATTTTGATTCTCAAAAAGTCTGTCCAGGTGAGGACTATCTTGTTTGGCTTGATTAGGTAAGCCAAATACATTCAGTGTTTTGGTTCTTTTTCAGAGTAATTACCATGATAGTTCCTCTTCTCTAGTCCACTGGCCTCAGCATTTCCCAGGCTATGGATTACTTTGGGGTCATTCAGTGTCAAGGTTTGGGAATGCGAACTTCTAAATCCAAGGCCCTTCCTCCTTAACTTCACTATTCTGGACTCTCACAACCCAAAATCAAGTAGCATTCTCTTTTCTGACCATCTTGCTTCACTCCTTTCCTTTTAAGTTGCCTTAAGCTTCTATGTACTTACTCAACATGAAACTACCCTCAGTATTTTAATAATAAATAGGGAAAATAAATGCAAATTTAATACTGTACTAAGCTATTTGCAAACACTATATATCTTCACCATTACCCTATAAAGTAGATTCTATTTTTTATTTCTATTTTACAAATAAGAAAATTGAGACTTATAGGGTAAAATGTGCTTTCAAATATTACTCTATACTTCCTTTAGGTTTTCACATTTAGTTTAAATATTTTCATTATGTTTAGAATGCTTTCCTTCACACTAAATATATATCCTTCTCTTACTATTTCACAAAAAGTTTTCTTCATATATTGAAATTGAATTTCAAAAATGCCTTTTAGCATACACTGAGAAAATCACAAAATTTTTCTTCCTTTGATCTCTTAATATGATGAATTGTTTTAATACATATTTTTACTTTCACAATTTCTTTGCAGGTCTCAGATAAAGTCAGCATGTGCACAATGTATTAGTATTTTAATATAATGTTGTATTTGAGTTGATATTATTTATTTAGGGTTTTTGAATCTTTATTCCTAAGTAAGCTAGCTATTTTTGCAATTCATAAAATGAACTGTGGATCAATTCATCTTTTTCTAAACTTAATAAAATATTAATAGCAGATTATTTTAATACAGTCTACATTGGAATTACTATTATTTATTTAGGATTTTTGAATCTTTGTTAAGTGAACTGGCTATATTTTTGATTCATAAAATTTGAATTTGGGATCAATTCATGTTTTCCTAAGCTCAATAACATTTAAAATAATATAGAAATTGCTTTTTCTTGAAGGTTTTGAGAAAATTATCCTTAAAATATTATTTACATGATACCTTCTTCAAAGTTAGTTCTTTAACGCCCTTCTTAATTTATTCTGTGAATATTCAAATTTTCTATTCTCTCTTAAATTATTTTTAGCAATTCACATTTTCCTTAATAAAACTGTTCATTTTATTAAGCTTGTCAAATTAATTAGCAAAAAAGGTGATTAAAGGCATGTGCTTTTAGTATTTTATATCCTATGTATCTTATATTGAAATCATTTTCTCCATCGACTGCCCCATCGTTGACCTTCTACTCTGGGCCTAGCACTGCTCAGGATGCTGGGTATTACTAATGAACAAAACATATGGTTCTAGACTCTTGGGGATCTTATAGTCTAGTGGGCAAGAACAATGGTGAATAAGTAAGAAAATAAACAGGTAAATTAAATTATGATAAATGGTATGAAGGCAACAAAATCAAGGACCTAGAAAGAGAAATTCCATTTGACTCAGCAATCCCATTATTGGGTATATATCCAAAGGATTATAAATCGTTCTACTATAAGGATACATGCACACGAATGTTCATTGCAGCACTGTTTACAATAGCAAAGACCTGGAACCAACCCAAATGCCCATCGATGATAGACTGGACAGGGAAAATGTGGCACATATACATCATGGAATACTATGCAGCCATAAAAAACAATGAGTTTGTGTCCTTTGTAGGGACATGGGTGAAGCTGGAAACCATCATTCTCAGCAAGCTGACGCAAGAAGAGAAAATCGAACACCAAATGTTCTCACTCATAGGTGGGTGCTGAGCAATGAGAACACATGGACACGGGGAGGGAAGCATCACACACTGGGGTCTGTTGTGGGGAAATAGGGGAGGGACAGCGGGGGTGGGGAGTTGGGGAGAGAGAGCATGGGGAGAAATGCCAGATATAGGTGATGGGGAGGATGGCAGCAAATCACACTGCCATGTGTATACCTATGCAACAATCTTGCATGTTCTTCACATGTACCCCTAAACCTAAAATGCAATTTAAAAAAAAAAGAAAAGAATTGGGGTGGGGATAGAGGGTTCAGGGTAGCTCAAATTCAGATAAAAAGATCTGAGAAGACCATGGGGTGACAATGAAACCCACACCTGGAAAATTAGAAAGAACCAACTCTTTAAAGAAAATGAAGAGAAAAATTCCAAAAAATGCCAAGGCGGTATAGAGCCTGTTGTGTTTGGGGTACTAAAAGAAGTATAAGATTGCTGAAACATGAAGAGTAATGTGGGGAAGGAGTTGGGAAGTTTTTAAAGAGACATTTTTGAAGCATTTTGGTCTTTTAGTGGCTGCCTGAGAATTTCTGGAAAAGTGATTAGGTACTGAAGTTTTTCAATCAGAAACAGAAACTGAAGCTGAATTTGCAAAGTTCTTTGTGTAAAATGAAAAACAGTTCAACTATCCATATTCAAGAATGGGACAATTTGTAATAAATACTGTGTAGATCAAGATAGAGTTCAAGTATTTTTAAAAATAATAAGCTTTACTTTTAGGCAGTTATAAGTTTACAGAAAAAACTGAGTAGAAAGTATGGGAAGCTCCCAATAACACCTTTGCCCTCCAAGCTCACTCATTCTCCCATCTCCCATGACACATACCCCATACACTGTTTTCCCTATAAGTAACATATTCCATTAGTATGGTATACTAGTTACAGTTGATGAACCAATATTGATACATTGTTAACTGAAGTCCATAGGATTTTACATTTGATGTATTCTTTGTGTTGTACAGTTATATGAGTTTTTAATTTTGTAAATTATCCTTTTTTTCTATTATTTTGAAAAAAGTTTTAATTTTTTTCCCTTCTTTTCAATACATTTTTTTATTTCAATAGCTTTTGGGGTACAAGTACTTTTTGGTTACATGAATACTATGCAGCTATGAAAAGAACAAGATTACCTCCTTTGGAAAAACACGTGTGGAGCTGGAGGCCATCATCCTTAGCAAACTTATGCAGGAACAGAAAACCGAATGCCACATATTCTTATTTATAAGTGGCAGCTAAATGATGAGAACCCAGGGACACATGGAGGGGAACAACAGACAGTGGGACCCACCCGAGAATAGAAGATATGAAGAGGAAGAAGACTAGGAAAAATAACTAATGGGTACTAGGCTCAATACTTGCATTATTTAATAATCTGTACTACAAACCTCTGTAACGTGAGTTTACCTATGTAACAAACCTGCACATGCACCCTTGAACTTAAAAGTTTTTTAAAAAGCATAATCCAGAAAGCTGGAGAATGACTAGATGTCAGGGAAATTCTGTGCTGGAACAGGGCAGTGTATGTTATAAAAGAAAGTTTTTGAGATGCCTCCAAGAAAATACATTTAGAAGGTATTTTTTTTTCTTTTTCTTTTTTTTTTTTTTTTTTGAGACAGTTGTCTCACTCTGTTGCCCAGACTGGAGGGTAGTGGTGCAATCTTGGCTTACTGCAACCTCTACCCACCAGATTGAAGTGATTTTTCTGCCTCAGCCTCCCAGGTAGCTGGGCTTACAGACATATGCCACCACACCCAGAGAACAATAAATAACTCAGAATTACCTTTAAAAAAAGAAAATTTGGCTGGGCATAGTGGCTCATGCCTGTAATCCCAGCACTTTGAGGCCAAGGTGGGTGGATCACTTGAAGCCAGGAGTTCGAGACCACCTGGCCATCATGGAAAAACCCTGTCTCTACTAAAAATACAAAAATTAGTTGGGTGTGGTGGAATATGTCTGTAAGCCATATCTGTGAAGAGGTGCCTTCTGACATGACTGTAAGATTCGTTAGGCCTCCCCAGCCATGCGGAACTGTGGGTCAATTAAACCTCTTTCCTTTATAAATCACCCACTCTCCAGCAGTTCTTCACAGCAGCCTAAGAACAGAATAATACACTCTCCTTATACCAAATGCATAGAAGCAGCACAGAACAGCCCAGTCACAGCTGTCTGTGGCTGGTTAACAGCTTGACTATCCTGGGTATGAAACTATTTGATCCTCTATCGAGGGGAGACACAAATCTTAGGGGACAGGCTTGCCTGGTTGGCTTCCTGTTTATTCACAGAATTTTCTTGCTGTAAGGCACATGGTCTGTCCATGCCAATTTAGGACAAATGACTTTCACAGGTGATGAGCTGTTCCTCATCTTCTTTGAAATCAGAGAAAGATAAAAGAGCTTAAATGTGAACATGTTGGATCTAAAGCAATGAGAAATTGCTCTGACAGAGTTGTCTGATCACAGGGATGGGTTACTAAATTACATTGTGACACTTGAGAAATAGTAACTGAATTGAACTGAACTTCATGAGGGTAATCATATACTCAGAAATGATCTTAATACTGTTAGCCAAAAGATAGCAGTTCTAACACCATACCATTTAAAGAAGGTAGATATTCTATGGATGTTACATAAATAATAAGTAATTACACTGGGGAAAGGGGAAAAGGAAGACCCACAATTTTAAAGTTGCAACAGTGAAAAATAATCCTTGTATTTTAACAACTTGCTACTCAAAGTTTAGTCTATGGACCAATAGCATCAGCATTTCCTGCAAACTTGTCAAAAACGCAGAATCTCAGGTCCCACCCCAGACCTGCTGAATCAAAATCTGCATCTTAACAAGATTCCAAAGAGACCTGTATGACATTGAAATTTGGACACACTGATTTAACAGATTCATAGATACCAGAGGAAAAGAGATATTAGAAAAGGTCTTAACTAATTCCCTCATTTTTTCAACTTTGAAAACTCACCAAAGTTTCATCTTAAGACAAGATGAATGTCAAATGATCAATCAGCGTTAGATTTAAATCTAGATCCTGGCTGGGCACAATGGTACACGCCTATAGTCCCAGCTACTTCAGAGGCTAAGGCAGGAGGATTGCTTGAGTCCAGGAGTTCGAAACCAGCCTGGGCAACAGAGCAAGATCCCTTATCTAATAGATAGGATAGATAGATGATAGATAGAAAGATGGATACATAGATAGATAGACAGACAGACAGATAGAGACAGATAGAGCCTACACTAGTGCTCTGTTCATGGTCCATTCTATCAGCCAATTACTTCCAAGTACCTAATAAAAATTTTTTAGACTACTTTATTAACCTGTTTCCCATCCCCTTGTCATCTAATTTTATATTAGTACTTATATTAGCATTAGTATGTTAGTTCCAGATTTGATATCTTTAAAACTTTATCAGAAATTAATCCTCTGTCAAAGAATAAACCTGTTAATAGGATGATTTACTGAATGCCAGGGCTATACATTTAAAACATCTTCTCTCTTCCAGTTATCACTGATGCAATCAAAGGTATGGTGAGAGATTGCTGGAAATGACTAAATGTGTTTCATTTTAAATTGATAACTTTGTAAAGAGGGTGAAAGGATATTGGAGAGGGAAGGAGGCAGGAAAACAAGGGAAAGTGGGAGGGGACAGCAGGAGTCAGTGGATGATTCTGCTCTGGAATGCCTGTCTGACATCACTGGCTTAACATTTGTATTTCAGTCCATCGCCTGACTAATAACACCATGTAGTGAAATAAAGCACCCATTCTGGAGGTAATTGTTATGTGGTGGAATATAAACAAGCCCCATTCTGCAGTATATTTACCACAGTGCATATTTACGAGTTGGGTTTAATTAAAAGTCGGGAACACTAGAGCTATTTTTTAACTAGATGCCTATTATCTAGTGTCAAATGCTTGGTTTTAATCATGCATTTTATATCATCGTGACCTAGATCACTGCCTGTGACATATGAGATAGCGTGTTGTCTTTCCTGAGAAGATGTAGCAGGGCTTGATGGATGTTTTCTCATTCCTAACCTCATTACTACCAGCTTCCCATCCATCTAATAAAATGCTATGATAGAGAGTGGGAAGGTGCTATAAATCATAATATTCCAGCCGCTTCGAGCAGATTCATTAGAAATGCTGACTATATATCTCACAAACAGAAAGTCAACACACAAAGTAGTTTGCTGCTTCTTCCCAGGATCAAGGCACCCTGTTCCCTGCCTTATCCTCTCCCAGTGAAACAAAGATTCTTTTTAAATGACAAAAACCTGCCATTTAATGAAAAACTGGATAGCCCTCTGTCTTAACATGATTTATCCAAGATAGAATTGATACATACTAGGTTGAGTCTTGCCATAAACAATCTGACCATTATTCCCCTGATTGGAAGTGCTGTCGACTTCTAAGTGTTCAGGAAACAGATACAGTTAAAATAGTTTAGGTTTTGGAGTTTTTGACACTACTGTTTTTTCCCTAAGAAAGAAAAGGACCCTGGTATGTTCTTTATGATTAAAGTAGAAGTTGTCACAGAGATGATTGAGTGCTCTGACATCACCATGTCTTCAGGTAATGGGTCATGAAACCTTGGTGAAATCCTTGGCTTCTCCCTCTCTTTTGATTACTCATTTGTTCATTCATTGAACAAACATTTCATGAGGACCTACATGGGCTAGGCATCATACTAGGTGCCAGGTTACAACTGTCAATAAGACATGGCCTTCCCTCAAGGAGCTTGCACATTAGGTGAAAAAACAGAGTGCAATGGGAACACAAAGGAGGAGGTTTTAACCCCTTCTAAAGCAGGGTGGTGGTGGTCAAGGAAGGCTTACAGGAGGATATAAAATCTAAGTTAACTAGAGAAGAGGGGAGGGGAACAGAGTTCCAGATAGAGAGAGCAGAGCATGTGCAAAGATTCAGAGCTGTGAAAAGGATATCCAAGTTTAGCACAGCTGAGCCCAAGAGGTACAAGGAGTGGCAAGAGAAAAAGGAGTTCAGAAGTAATAACGGTCAAACCATGAAGGGCCTGGTATGCTTTATAAGTAAGGTTAAGCTATTCTGAGAGCAACAGAAAAGCATTGAACTCTTTTCAGCAGAGCAGTCACAGGGCAGGTTTAGCATTTCACAATCATCACTCTCTCACAGTGAGGAATGGATGGGGACAAGGACAGCAGACAAGGATTAAGTTAGGGAAAATAGCAAGAAAGACAGAAGCAGCCGGGTGCAGTGAGGGGCTCATGCCTGTAATCCCAGCATTTTGGGAGGCCAAGGCGGGTGGATCGCCTGAGATCATGAGTTCGAGACCAGCCAGACCAACATACAGAAACCCAGTCTCTACTAAAAATACAAAATTAGCCAGGCATTGGTGGCACACATCTGTAATACCAGCTACTCGGGAGGTTGAGGCAGGAGAGTCGCTTGAACGCAGGAGGTGGAGGTTGCAGTGAGCCAAGATCATGCCATTGCACTCTAAGCTGGGCAACAAGAGTGAAACTCCTAAAAAAAATAAAAGAACAAGACAGAAGCAGTAAGGTAGGCCTAAGGTGTGAGAATGGAGGACACTAGCAGCAGCTGAGAACTATTTATGAGTTACAGATGACAGGAATAGTAAATGATTTGAACACTATCTGGTCACCAAGTCTATTAGTTCTTTTTTTGAAATGAAGCTTTATGCAGCTGTTTCTGTTTGTTCTCTTAGACACCATAGGCTATTCCCAAGACCTTAAGCCCTATGCTGTATCCTCACTGACCTCCATATCTGGGCTGATCACGACAGTCTCCAATCCATGTTCTACAACATGATAAGTTCTCATAGGCCTGTTCTCTGTCCCAGAATCTCCTGTGACTGCCATGTACCTGACCCCACTGTCTACAGCAATAGTTTTTAAACTATAATTTCTGCACACCACACTGTCCTACAGTTTTTACTGTAACTCACTTCTCTGCCCAAATCACCTCTGTTGTATTCTGGCTTGATTTCTTACTGTAGAAATGACTACGCTATAAGCAACCCCACCCGCAAACCTTCAGTCAAGTTGTTCTGCCTTTATCCTCTGCTTGTCAGAATTCAGTCAGTGTGTGAGGACTGTTTCCATAACTGTAAAAGTCAGTGAACAAATTAGATGGTGTTTAAGTTATAAGACAAGCTTACTATTCCATGACTCATTTTAAACCTCATCTCCTTGTGAGCCCATCCCTGGTCACTCCAGCCTTCGCTGAACTCTTCTTTTTAAATTTGGTCACTCCCTTTTCCTGCCCTCCGCCACATTTAAGAGCATAGAAACCAGAATCAAATAGACTCAGATCAGGTCCTGGCTTGATCATTTACCAGCCGCATGATATTTGGGAAGTTGCCCTCTTTCTAATCCTCAGCTTCCTTATCTGTAAAATGAGGATAATAAAAGTTTCTGTCTTGAAGAATTCTTGCAAAGATTAAATGACATAATCCATTTAAAGCAATTAGTATGGTGCTTAAAATTTATTAAGGCATTTTATAAGAGTTGATAAAAATCAATGTGACAGCCTTGCCTCTGCTTATGACTCTGTTATAAGTAACTTGAAGGCAGGGAGGACAGCTTCCTTTATAATATTGACCACTTCCCCCATTCCAAAGCCTGACAGGATCATGTAGGAGATGGACTGATATTTATAGTACTAATAAAAAAAGCTGGATGTGGTAGCTCGTGCCTGTTATCCTGGCACTTTGGGAGGTTGAGATTGGAGGATTGCTTGAGCTCAGGAGTTCAGGACCAGCCTGGACAACATAGCAAGACCTTGTCACTGCTGGGGAAAAACAACAACAACAACAACAACAACAACAACAACAACACCAGCTACACATAGTGGCCTGCAGTCCCGGGTCCTAGGGAGGCTAACACGGGAAAATCACTTCAGCCTGGAAGATTCAGGCTGCAGTAAGGTGTGATTGTGCCACTGCAATCCAACCTGGGCAATGAAGGAAGACCCTGACTCAAATAAATAAATATAAACAAGTGAGTGTAGCACAAATAAATTTTATTACAGCTCAGGTATGTCACATGTCCAATTTTCTTTGTTGTCTTAAATCTGATAACAGCTTCATTCTACTGTACTATAGAAAATTGTGTTAGTCATTATTGCTCCTACAGGGAGGAGATATCCCAAGGTGGTGTGTGGCACTAGAGTATCAGGTAATTCTCACACTGTTCACACTGGCATCCTAAGATGCCTCATGAGCCAGTCCATAAGGTTCCTGTAAGTCACAGGCAGCTTAGCTGCTTCTCTGCCTTGCATGGCATATAGGAAACTGGACCACATTTGGAACTCCTAAACTCAGGGTGCAACTCCAAGTGCTTCTGTTGATCATCACTTCTGAGATTTTGTCACCTTTCCAGGACTTTGCCAGAAGTGGAATATAAGCCCCATTCCAAAAGGACCTATTATTCTCTTTTGCCATCTCAACCTAAAGGATGACCCTCCCTGAACTCCCTGCCTAAAAAATAATTCCCTCTCTCTCTCCATACTTTCAGGGATTACTAATTACAACTTAAATGTCGTAATGACTTCAATAAATTTAGGATTCTGCTCCCAACCCTATCAAAAAATAAACATTCTCTGAGACAGGTGACTATTATGGGCCTGGTCCTCCATGTGAAGTGAGGAAAGAAAAATAAATGAAGGGATAATAAGCACCAAATAATATTTTAGTAAACTATCCCTCCCTAAAAGCCAAGAGGAATCACTTTGCCCCAACGCAGAAGGATCAAAGCACAAAATAAAGTGATGCTGGAATGCTGACAGTATATTCCTCTCTTGAGTCAGAGACCTTTTCTCTGAAGTTTTGGCCATGAGAAAAAGAATGGGCCTTTGGTCAAGATTAGGATTCTCTCTGTCTTCTTTCCAAATTTTAGGGAAGTTTTGGATTGTTACAGTAAGAGTGCCATCCAGGCAAGCATGCACATCTTGCCTCTTGAAAGAACAAAGGCCCAGAGAGGCCATAAAAATTGCTCATAAGTCTTCTTAGACATCAAAGGACTCTTACCAACAACATGCAGATGACTTAGTGAAAGTAAATCAGGAACATATGGATTAAGATTCTCTTAAAATATACATGGGTTTAGAAACTAGGTGAAGAAGGAGTTGCTCAGGGCCAAATGCATCTTGGATATTCTAAATATATGTGTGTGATTATCACCACTAACATCCACCCACCCACCCTCATATACACACATAGAAATATTTGTTGCATAAATTAGAGACTTAGAAAATGTGAAGGCTCCTAGAGATCACACATCGTGGGAGAGTCACCACTATTTACTCAAGGTTAGATTAATTCAACAAATGATTTTTCTAATGTTTTCAGCAACAGGGAAAAAGGAAGAAAACATTTATTCTTAATTCAAAATAAAGAACAAAAACCTTTTTATTTGGGTTATGATTTCAAGGATAAACATATACCTACTTTGTTAAGCTGAGTTTCCCTATCTGTAAAACATAGTAAGTGGAGTAATTAATTTCAGAAATACTTGAAAATGTCTTTACCCTCTGATCTGTTTTACATCTGCTTATTCCTACTTGTTCTTCCTTTTCTAATAGGACCATATGCAAATCTGTAGAGCCATAATAAAAAGACCTGAAAGCTGAGCTTTAACATGTCTCACATAGAAGCCTGGCCCCAGAAAAAATCCAAAGTAGGTGAAAAGGAGCCTTATGTTACCCACCAGCCCCCTCTTTTCTGCCTCTCTTCTCTTGGAACAGCAACACAAACACCACACCCCAGCAGCTTAAAGCAGCCCAGCAGAAAACCCACACTATCTCTTTCATAAATTAGAAGCAC
Source organism: Sapajus apella (assembly GCF_009761245.1). Classification (NCBI taxonomy): domain Eukaryota; kingdom Metazoa; phylum Chordata; class Mammalia; order Primates; family Cebidae; genus Sapajus; species Sapajus apella. The sequence continues at coordinate 3,178,080 of NW_022436964.1, forward strand.
TGTGAGGCTTTTCAGAAAATTAATTAGTGACACATTCAGGAACACTAAGACCTAAGTCTCAAATTATGAGTTTAGGAATTGGAAGGAGTAAGGTAACATATTTTATTACATATCCTTGTTAACAAAGTGAGGGAAAACGTTACTACCAGTATCAGGCAGATTGAATATGTACTGAAGACTTCTTTCCAAAGCCAGTTTTCTCATTCATAATGTTCTGGCTATCCTAAACCTGAATCAACACATTATGGGAAAGCCTATTTGGGTTCTGAGGAGAAAATAAAGACATTTATGTACTACAACTATTATTCAGCAGCTCTCTACTTCCATTGTGACTATTTTAGTACAATTGCAGTTGTTTCACAATCGTGCATTTCTAGAGTATGAGTGAGGTGGATTCAAATCTGCATCTGAAACTGAGGCCTAATCTCTCTCTCAGAGTCAATGATATTATGAGGTCAATGCAAAAGTAACTACAGTTTTGCCATTTTAATTGTGGCATAACCCACAATTACTTTTGCACCAACCTATGTCAGTTCTAAATGTAGAACTTAGTGTTAACTTAATGACATAAGTGAACACAAACACAGTGCTGGCTTCAAAACTGTTGACTCTACCAAGATGCATGACCTATAAGTGATGGTTTCCTTAAATCTGAGAAAATTGCTTCTAACATATGGATCCCAATTATTGTGGATGAAATTTCATGGCATAAATATACTAATGAACTTAAAATAAAATAACATGGTCTTCCCTTTACCACGTAGACCATGTTAGTTTTTCCTACGCTATGCTCCCATACTACCTTGTACTTCCTTATTGTAACACTGAAGACTATAAGATCTGAGAAGTAAAGAGAGGGCGATTATGTTGTTCTCAGTGTAGTTTTAGAGCCTAAACAGTGCATGCCATAAATAATAAACATTTTCGAATATACATTATAAATACATTAATTTTATTTTAGAGCTCTGTTACTTTAATGGTACTAAATAATTTTTGCTAATTTTCCCAACAACTTAGCCATCTCTGTCCTTCTAGTTTATAAACATTAAAGTTAAACATTGGATTTGGTTCCTTTGTGTTTTCAAAGGGCATTGTAAGGCATTTATTTGCTCCTCTCCATATCTGATTTGAGAGCAGCACTAATTTTATTTCATAGATGATAAGGCTGACGCAAAATCTTCTATATCTGGTCCCAAAAAACAAACACAATCTCTGAATAATAAAAATGAAGGTGGGGCCAGGCTCCGTGGCTCATACCTGTACTCTGCTTTGGGAGGCCAAGGTGTTAGGACTGCTGGAGGCCAGGAGTTGAAGACCCCGTTACTACATAGTAGTCTGGGCAACATAGTGAGACCCCGTTTCTACAAAAAGAAAAAAAAAATAGTTGGGCAGGCTAGTGTAATCCTAGCAACTTGGGAGGCTGATACAGGAGAACTGCTTTAGCCCAGTAGTTTGAGCCTGCAGTAAATTGTAATCGCACCAGTGACTTGAGCTTCAGTGATAGAGCAAGATACTACCTCTTAAACAATTAACAATTTTTTAAAATGAAGGAGAATACTCAAGAAATCTTGATTTTTGATTTCATTTGTAATTTATTATAAGGAAGAGAATCTTAAAATGCTTACTGTGGAGGCCAAGGACTTTGTAGATATGCCTTTGCACATACACAAAAAAAATTAAAATCTGACAATGAACATGCACTTAAAGAATCATCCAAAGTTAAAAAAAAATACACATAGAGAAGCATACTGTCACACTGAGGTGGTCATGGTCATTTACTAAAGCCTGCTCTGTTGGCAATCCAAAGCATGTTACGATGGCACAGAGCTGAATAATAAAAATCTGTACCCTTATGTGAAAAATACAATTCAAATAAAAAGAAGGCACATGAAGAAGTAATTTAAAGTCCCCCATTAGTGCATTTATTTACAAATCAATTGGCCAAAGGTAAAAGGTATTACAGAGCTTTCCTTGCTCATTTTTATATAACTTCATAGAAGATAGGTTTGTTACTTTGTAAAAACATTGCATACAGATAAAATAGAAAAAGATTTTAGGCATTTAGTCCCATTTTTATGATAGCATCAATCTGAAAAATAAATGTGACACACAGGAGCTAAAGCTTCTATTAAAATGGTTACTAAAATATATTCAAATATGTGTTGCGTAGATGAGTCCTGATGCTGAAGTTATGCCAGGATATTTAAATAGAGTTGGACAAGCCACACAAATAAATGTTCTCTTTCTATTTCTAGTTTGGAAATTATCTGTGATTCTAATAGCCTAGAGTAGTATGATTCACATTTCATAGTGAACTTAACTAGGTATGTTAATCAAAATAAGCATATTTATTATATGATTATTTCAAATGAAAATGCACATGTATGCTTGTTTATAAAAGAAACCTCATTAACAAAGCATATTCCAATCACAATATGATACCACTACCTGATAGCTTTAATAAGTGGAACAAGTTCAGTTTGGCATGTTAGGGTTATAACGTCATAGAACTCACACTACAGATACACTGTGGGTAATGACACAAACTAAGTCTTTGAATATAATATGCTAAGCATAAATATCTGTAAAACTGACTGGTGAAAAATTTTTGAATTTCTAACAAGCAAAGGCACTGATTATATAGAGTATATAAATTACTATTTTAAATATGTCTTGATGATATAAAGAATATTAGAAATACATATCCCTATAAAAGAAGTGAATATTTAGACTGATTAGGCACATGAGCATAAACTTACTCTTAACTGAAGCTTATCAATGATGGTGTATGACAGTTCATATACTCTGGCATTGATTTAACTTTGGTGTTAACGGTTTCTACCACCTCTTTCAAGCTTTTGATTCAGTTCAATTGAAAATACTTCTGAAATTGCAAAACGGACCATTTAAACGCTGGTACTATTTGTAAGTATTTAATTGTACTTTCCAACACTGTCAAACCAATAAAATATGAAAATTAATTCCATGATGAGACTGATAAAAACTTCAATTGCTGTTTACAATTCCAGTTGTTTTTTTTTTTTTTTTTTTTTTTTTTTTTTTGAGACGGAGTTTCACTCATGTTACCCAGGCTGGAGTGCAATGGTGTGATCTCGGCTCACCGCAACCTCCGCCTCCTGGGTTCAGGCAATTCTCCTGCCTCAGCCTCCTGAGTAGCTGGGATTACAGGCACGCACCACCATGCCCAGCTAATGTTTTTTTTTGTATTTTTAGTAGAGACGGGGTTTCACCATGTTGACCAGGATGGTCTCGATCTCTTGACCTCGTGATCCACCCGCCTCGGCCTCCCAAAGTGCTGGGATACAATTCCAGTTTTAAAGTGCAGGTGTTATTCCAAACAACCAGATCATTCTCAATTTATTTAGAACAAGTTAGTGTTATAAGTTATATGCATAAAGTAATTTTACACATAGACATATGAAAACTATATACTTTGTAATTTGCAACTCCACATAATATTTCAGTCTTTTAAAGACTTTTTAAAAACTTTTTAAAAACCTTTAAGGTTTATAATTGATAAAAAATGATTGAGAACCACTAACCTGATCAGAACTCCTCTTTGACAGATGGTGTAAGCAAGGTTGGAAGACAAAGATAATGTGAAATGTCAGTGATTTAGTGTCTCTGGGCTTCTCCAAGTCTTTAATATGAAAAATTAATTGTGAATTTCCACAAACGATGCTATTCTATTGGCTTCGCTTGGGATCCTCCAGAAGCAGACCATGAGAAGAGGATTCAAATGCCAGTGGTATTTAGAGGAGGTGCAGAAAACAAAGGTAGAGAATTTTTGAAGAAAAGACAGGCAATCAAGGGTGTGTTACCAAGTCAGCAGCTACTGAGGGCAACTGGAGCATAATTCCTCAGGGAAATGCTGGGACACAGCTTAGATTCTATACCTTAGATCCATTCTATCTGAGGGGCAGGAAAACTCTGGATTTATATAATAACTGCTGTCAGTCAATGGAGGAGTTTTGCTCCAGAAGTGGCTGAATTCTGGGCACTTATAGAACAGGCAGTGGGAAGTCAGCTCCAGCCTGCAAGTGGGAAGGCCTGAGGAATCCCTGCAGAGCCCCAAGAGTAGCTGCTGTAAGTAAATTGTGTTTCCCACACTGATTTGATGGCAGAACTCCTTTTTTTATGCAACACTGAATAACTTTCATGAGAAATTTAACATTCTAGAAACACTACAGTCATATAGTGAATGAATCCTATAATGTAGTGTTTTCATATATATTATCTAATTTGCGTCTCAGAAACCTATATATTATCATTTCCATTGTACAGATAAGAAAAACTGAGGTCTAGATGAGTTCATGGTTATTGGTAGACCCAGGGAGCAAACAAGCTTCTGTTCGCAAGACTCAAATTATTAAAAACATGAAACTTGCTTCTTTTAGAAAATGCATTATCAAGTAACATGTAAAAGCCTAATATTTAGGGTAATTTTTGTCTTTCTATTCATGAAGCCTTCATAAAGAACTTTTTTTTTTTTTTCTTTGAGACAGAGTTTCATTCTTGTTACCCAGGCTGGAGTGCAATGGCGCGACCTCGGCTCACCGCAACCTCCGCCTCCTAGCTTCAGGCAATTCTCCTGCCTCAGCCTCCTGAGTAGCTGGGACTACAGGCATGTGCCACCATGCCCAGCTAATTTTTTGTAGTTTTAGTAGAGACGGGGTTTCACCATGTTGACCGGGATGGTCTCGATCTCTTGACCTCGTGATCCACCCGCCTCGGCCTCCCAAAGTGCTGGGATTACAGGTGTGAGCCACCGCGCCCGGCCCATAAAGAACTTTTGTTCTAATAAATGACCCCACCACCACTATCATATACACAGTTCTAGAAAATTAGTAAATTTAAAATTACTTTTCAGACAACTTTGAATTCCATGGTTACTGCAAAAACAGTGAAGCTTGCTGTCACTTTTATGTACTACGCTGTCTATAGTATTACTGATGGGTACCTGAGCCTTATAAATTTAAGCTTTTATGTGGCTTCTATATTTTACAGTATAGGATCACAATTTATAATGATATGATGTATTGTTATAGAAATTGTCAGCTAGCAAAGTCTAAATATATTTTAAAGATTTGCAGTTCCTATCTGTACTACAGGAAAACAAAATGTCTTCAAAAGCATATAGATCTATGATTTGAGTCTTTTAAAAGAATATTTGAGTACTTGCTATGTTCCCAGCCCTGCTCTAAGTAATTTATGGGTATTAACTCATTTGTCCTCACAACAGACCTCTGTGGTTAGTAGGTTACCATCTACCTATGTGACAGAAGAGAAAACAGGAAAAATCTAGTGTATACAGCTTATAAGTGGTAATGACAACATCTGAACTCACAAAATCTAGCTTTATAAGCCACACTCAGATGTTTTGACCTACTAGATTTACCACAAAATTTCTCAGCATATTAGCCCACTAAGAATTACTTGGTTTGCATTCTTATTTGATAAAGGTAAAGAAAAGTATTTCCAAAACTTCTAAATTTATCATTATTAGATAAAACATCATTTAAATATATGCTTACATTTTGCATAATTACTTCCAACAGACCTCACCCAAACTGTCTTAAGTAGTATTTTAATTTCCTGAGTTATCCCTAACATTTTATTCTCAAGGGCTTATTTAAAATTTCACTTACTGAAATAAAATCTTCACATGCATGGTCAGAATTGCATATGGAAAATGAGAAAGAGGGAGTGCAAGAAAGAGAATACAGATTCTCAGACCTAACTTGAAAGTGTTAATAAGCTGAAAGTCATTCCTGCTAAACTAAAACAATGGATATTATTTTCAACACAAGTGTCTCTTTAACAGATGTTCATCTGAAAGTGTTTCATGTTGGTTTGAGATATGGGAATTCACATATTAACTGTTTTTTTGTAATTGTTTCCCCATTGACTGAACATTCTAATGTGCTTTACGTCCTTTCTGAGTGATTGAGGAAGTAGCTGAAACCTTATGCCTGGAAGTACAGCAGCAAACCTTTGTAAATCAAAGCTTCCTTTAAGAATAGCGATACCAAACCTATGGCCAATAACATTTTTGCTTGTTTGTATTCTGTAGTCTTATAATTTTGCATTTAACATTTAAGTGTATGATTTATTTTTGAAAAGACTATTCTTTCTTGTTTTTTCTTTTCTGTCATAGATCAGTTTACCATGTTTGTCTCAGTCTACACATATATATGAGCTCTGTATTATGTTCCATGGACCTGTGTATTTACTCTTTCACCAAAACCACACTTTGCTGATTAGTTTAATAGCAAGTCTAGAAGTTGAGAAGCTTGAGTCTTCTAAATTAGGTCTCCTGTAGTATTTTGTTGGCTGTTCTAGGTGTTTGACCTTTCCATATAAACTTTAGAAAAAGTCTGATAATATCTACAAAATACCTTGCTGAATTTTGCTTGAAATTTTGTTGAATGTACAAATAAAGTGGGAAAAGTTAGATGTTAGAAATACTGAATCTTTCAATATACAAACATGGCTCTACTAAAACTATTATTTTTGATTGATAAAAAAAAGAATAGTGATACATTGTTAGTTGGACAAAGCAGAAATAAGCAGAAAAGAAGACTTGATAAGAATCCTACAGCCCCACAACACTACACATAAGAGTAAGGAGGCTACTAACAGAAGGGTTTGGGAAAAAAATCCCTTTCAACAATATGGAAGGAAAACACTGAAAACTCCAGACACCAATGCATGAAAAGCTCACGGCACCAAGATCTCTCAAATAAAACCATATTAGCATTGAGATAAACATGCACACTATTGTTGAAAAATAAATAAAGGGAAACAATATAAATTACAGGGTGATGAGGTAATTACTTATGCAGTAACATCATGTCAGTAAATAATGTCAACATTAACATCAGTGATTGCACCAGCATTCTACCAACTGGCAATATCTCATCATACAATTGCTCATAGGTCTAATGAGTTGCCAACATCATCAAGGACCAGAGACAGCATGGGGTACTGTTTACTTCTGAGAGGAAGGAATGAAAAAGGTAGTTCAATGTTCAATCAATGCGGTTGATTTTCACTCTGCTTCTCCAAAAAAAAAAAGAGAACCAAATAGTCATCTAAATATGTAGATAATGTAAAGTGATTACAAATGTAAACAGGCTTCTTGTTGTGTGTGTGCACGTGTGTGTGTGTGTGTGTGTGCATGCTCAATGTGAGATTTCAAGCTTAAAAAATATTCTTGATATGTGTACTTGAATATTTGTTTTCCTAATATGTGGTCATGGATGGGTGTTCTTTTAGTTCTCAGAGCAATTCATATTTTCAAAGTTACATCGTGAGGAGCTAAGGTGTTCTCTGGCAGAACTTTTTAATAGCTGATATGGTTTGGCTGTGTCCTTACCCAAATCTCAACTTGAATTCTATCTCCCAAAATTCCCACTTGTTGTGGGAGGGACCCAGGAGAAGGTAATTGAATCATGGGGGCTGGTCTTTCCCATGTTATTCTCATGATAGTGAATAAGTCTCACGAGATCTCATGGGTTTAACAGGTGTTTCTTCTTGTGCTTCTTCCTTCTTCTCTCTTGCCACCATTATGTAAAAAGTGGCCTCTTGCCCTCTGCCACGATTGTGAGACCTTCCCCAGTCGCATGGAACTGTAAGTACAATTAAATCTCTTTGTTTTGTAAATCATCCAGTCTTGTGTATGTCTTTATTAACAGCATGAAAATGAACTACCACAATAGCATCCTAATTGCCCACTCAAATAAAGGCAATTTGTACTTACAAATACGAATGCAAATGCTTGAAGCCACATGGGCATGTTTGAGAAGTCATACATTAGCTGACACAATATTTAAAAAATCATTTTGGTATTTCAAGATCGACTAGTCTAAAGTCAAATTTATCAAATATTAAGACAGATGAGTACCTGAAGGATAAGACATGTATTGTGGCTTCCTGAAAACAATGACCCAAAAAGCATCATTTGGCTGAGATCTCCGTGACTAGTCACAAGGAAATTAGATGGCCACTCTCATTTTATGATATTAACAGACAGATCTTATTTTATATATATATATATATATGATGTATTCATTCATATATATATATGTTCATATATATGAATAAGTATATTATAGTATGATATGAATATATATATGATATATATATGCATAAATACATCTTGGTTTCTGAACTTGAGGAGCTTTCACTCCACCTGCAGGGATGAAAACAAATTACATCTCACTTGTTGAAAATCCTACAGCCTTATAACACTCCATCTGAGGAAAAGGAGGCTGTTAATGGAAATGTTTGGAAAAAAATGTCTTTTAAGAATATGAACAAAAGCACTGAATGAAACAGACACCAATGCCTAAAAGACTTATCACTTAAGAACTCTCAATTAAATCTCAAAATTAAATTTCGGAAATGATTAAGTATCAAACAGAGGAGATAGAACATAACTGAACCTTTAAGCATAATTATAGATAAGTAATCAGGGAAAAATAAGTTATTCAAAGTAAAAGAAAAGCATGGGAATGAGTGTCGCAGGTAGGAATGGGGAGAGAATAGGGAATAGTTCCTTGTGATAGTAAATGAGAGTTGATATTGGAGAATCATGGAAATGTGTTTGAATAGCTTACGCAGAATTAATCCAAAATTATGGATAGTAAAGTTTCTGTTGTTCCAACAATTAGAATCACCAATGATCAAAAAAAGGCTTAAAGGTTTATTTTAATTGTTTCTTTATTTTCTACTCTTCCTTTCTTACTAAAATATACTCTTTCATTGAGAATTTATGAGTGGTAAAGTTTAACAGCCTTTTTGCAGGGTTGAGTACTGTATTAGTCTGTTCTCACACTGCTGTGAAGAAATACCCAAGACTGGGTACTTTATAAAGAAAAGAGGTTTAATTGACTCACAGTTCTGCAGGGCTAAGAAGACCTCAAGAAACTTACAATCATGGCAGAAGGTACCTCTTCACAGAGCAGCAGGATAGAATGAGTGCCAGCAAGGGAAATGCCAGATGTTTATAAAACCATCAGATTTCATGAGAACTCTCTCAGTATCACAAAAATAGCATGGAGGAAACTTCCCCATGATTCACTTACCCCACACTGGGTCCCTCCCCTGACACAGGAGGAATATGGGAGCTACAATTCAAGATGAGATTTGGGTGAGGATACAATCAAACCATATCAGGGTTGTCTTTTTTGCATTTGGAATTTCTTTTATTTGTGTTTTTTGTAGTGGTGTTTGGGGTTTAGTTTGGCAGGGTGCATCTAAAATTTTTTATTTTGTCTTTTCCTTGGATGGTATTTTATCAGATATATTCTAAACTGTGGGAGCTTCCAGTGTCCAGTACAGCATGTAAGGTGCTTGGAATTCATCACCTTCACCAATATAACAAGTAAAAAAGAAGCTTGTTATATTGGTAGAGGTAATGAATATATATAAAATCAACAACTCTTTTTAGAACCATCAGATAATTAAGGTAACAAAGAAAATCACTGCCTCTAAAATTGAAGAGAAAAACAGGCAGATAGAGAAACAAAAACCTACCAGGGTAGAAACCTGTGCAGAAAGTAGTACCAGTTTAGGAAAACCTAAACTGTAATTAAATTGCTAGATGCTCAGTGTGGACGAGTTTGAGACTTAAGAATAAGGGGTGCTCAGTCTTAGGGTAGTCCCCACACTTAGGTGGGTTTTATCTTCAAGAGTCCTACTGGGCTCTCAAAATAAAGGTTGGAGAAAAATGCCCCTGTGCTGCAGGAGGGGAAATGCAGCCATTTTGAAATATACCATGAGTGCTATCTTCTCTGCCCTAAAGAGAAGGCATTTTACCAGTGAGTTAAAATTATTTTAACTAACCTGGGGAAAGGGAAATACATAACTCCAGCCTCCTCCAAACTTCCTGTCCTACCTAAAGGGGAAAAAACAAAACAAAACTAAAAAGCATCTGTGGAGGTCACAGTCCAGGGGCACAGGTTCACCAAAAGACTGAGACATATTTATAGGACGGTAAACCACTTCCCCTCCTCCCCGCTCACCAAAACATCTACAGGATTCCCATTAATCAGAGGGAAATACAACTGAAAGAACTGTCCAGCTCAGGTGTTATCTAAGAAGTCTCTAGGGAAAGGCAAATACAATAGAGAAGAAAAAAATAAAGGTACAAGAGGAAATTTGAGTCTCTGAAACTTATTGCTACAGAAACGTAATCAGTTCACACAATTTAACCTCTAGTCAGGTAAAAATATAACCTCACACTAAAGTCCTATTTACCACAGTTACTTTTACTTACTACATCATGCTTTCAACACAAAATTACCAGGCATACTAAAAGACAAACAAAGACATAACAGAAATGTTGGAATTATCAGAAAAGACAGACAATTTAAAACTATTCTAAACTGACATTTGAACATATTATTCCATTGTTTTCTTTCATGTATTGTGGTAGTTTACGTTCACTTTAATTATTGTTTCTTTTGTAGGTAATCTGTTCTTTTTCTCTGTAGTAGCCATTAATTTTTCTCTTTGTTTTATGTGCTATAATTTTTCTATGATATTTCCAGGTATGGATTAATTTATATTGTCAGAACTTGTGCCTCTCAAAATAAAAATGATGTATTTGATCAATTCTGGAAAATTCTAATCCAATGCTCTTTGAATGTTAGATTCTCTCTTTCTAAAATTTATTTTAGACATGTTAGAATTCTTATTCTATCCTAAATATTTATAAACTTCTCTTCTATTTTTCCATATCATTTTCATCTGAAATGCAATCTACCTAATTTCTTCAAATCGATCTTTCAGTCCATTCTCTCTTAAATTATGTATGATCTGTCTATCTGGTTTTATTTTATAACAATGATTATATTTTATGCCCTTAAAAGTTATTTTTTAAAAATATTTTGCAGATATACTACTTTTATATAATAGCTTATTCTTTTTGTCTACTTGGGTATCTAATAATTTATAATACTTTGATTTTATAGTCTTTAATTTAGAGCAATAATCTCAAACGTTCTGGAGGATGAAGTCTGATATATGCTGCATCTGCCGATTCTCAATCATAATTATAACCTCTTATTTTTTTTGTAACTTTTTTGAGGTCCTCTTCAACCTGAGTTTTTCTATGTGAATTTTATATAACCTGAATTGGAAAGTCTCCCTCCAAGGTGACTCTATGTTTGTCTATTCCAGGTACTCTGGGGCTAATATTAGCTGAGAGCCAATTTTTATGTCCAATTCAACTGGAGTTTCCTCACCATGCTGGTAAAATAAAATCAGACTCTCAATAAGACTTCTCTTTTTAACAGAGGTCCTAGACAAAGAATTTTTCTCATTTCTCTGTGTCAGTGAGAAGAATCTTAAAATTTCAGCCTTTAGCTATTAACAGGTATATAATATCTGCTCTTCATCTTCCTCCAAACCAGGACTATTGTAGCACTGGTTCATGAACTCACTATAGACTTACTGCTTTTTTTTCTGCATCTAGTAATTTTCCTTTGTTACTTACTGACCACATAATAAATGTTTAAAAGAAATTGTTGTATTTGTCTTATTATGTTGAAGGGTTTACAATAATAGAGTTGCTGTACTGACTTAGACCACATCTTTCTAGAAGTACTAATGTATCTTTTAATTCATATATCAAAATGACTTTAATCCTCTGCCGTATGCAAGAGAACAAACTTTGTAAAATACAGGGAAGATACATCTGTGGCTTTTTTTCTGTCTATTCTAAGAAACCAAACTAAAGGACTGAGACCAAACTGACACAGTAGCTTATCCATATATAGGTAAGATGGTAGATGGACTAAGGGACCTTTTACCACATGAATTACAAAAGTGGAAATGGTGCTCCTTGGGCTACCAGGAATCCCAAATACAAATGTTTATCCAAGCTTCATCTCCAAAATGGAAATGACAGTAGGACCTGCCTTTAGAGCTATAGCCAGGGATGATATAAAAAATATTAAGTAACTAGTGAATACAGGTACCAGCCACTAAGAACCAGGGGGAAGAAATCAGTCTAAGCCATACCACTGCTCATAGGTGAATGTCTTAGTTGAGATATACAGATAGGAGAAGCAAAGCGTTGCCCATTGTGTCTGACACAGAGCTGGCACTCAGTAAGTACGACCTATTATTATTGGCCTATTTTTAAAGTAGAAATGAAACTTGGAGTTACAGAGGAAAGAATTTGGACCTGGAATTAGATGAAATCTAATAAAAGCAAGTTGGAAACAAACAAGAATAGGTAGAGTCGTGCATTAATACCTCCAAACACATGACTGAAGTTCTTAGTTCATTTTTATTAATTGGTAGGTAAATGGAGCAAGGGGGTTATATTGGCCCAGAGAACAAAAGTCAGGTCAGCAGTTCCCAGAACAGATAACTGACTCACTCAATGTCACATAGTAGTTCAAAGACATAACAAGAATTTGGGTTTCCTAATTCTTATTCTATCATATTAAAATATCCCCATAATATAATAATTATTTATATTTACATTGATTTTTATTTGACAGCTAAACATTTGGACATGCACTATCTCATTTACTGTAATCAATGAATAAACAAACAAATACACTAGTCTTCAGAGAAAAAAAAAATCAGCAGTACAGCTGGATTTCAAATCCACTTTGGGGTAATCTAAATTTAAAGAATGTGTTGTTTTAAATGCCACAGTTCAAGAACTGGGCAAGTTCAATATATACCAATGCAAATATGTTAGATGCAGTGCAGATAGTTGCCATGGTAATCTCCATATGATGGATGGATGGATAGATTAAATTTTTGTTTAAAGCTTCTGAAAACAAAAATACCACACAATACAAAAATTGCTTGAAATCATATCTCACAAAAGAATCTTTTTCCTAATAATAGTCAGAACACATCAAAAAGAACTTATATATAGCCATGGATTCATCAATTAAGATTTTGACTTGGTTTTCTGCTTTTATGGAATGGAAAATATGTAACAGAAGATAGTGATTAAAAGCCTAGACTCTGGAACCAAGAATCCTGGTTCCATCGCCTCTTAGCTTTGGTCCTCAGGCCAAGTTGCTTGACCTCACTATGGCTTTGTTCCATATAAAAATGGGTATATAACAGAACATGCTCCATAAGGTTACTGTAAGAACTGAATGAATTGGTACATGTAAAGGTCTTATAAAAGTGCTTGGCATATAGCACATTCTCAATAAATGCTAGTTCCACTAGTATATTCCTAACTGCCTCTTGTCACAACTCCATGTGACTATTAAGAGGTTTTTTTTAAAAAAAATTTTTTTTGTTTTGTTTTAATGTTGGGCTTTTAGATTGGGGATATATTTAAGAATGTGGTCATCAGAAAGTAACAAAATATGACCTGTAGTGATAAAAAAAAAAAAAAGAGGGTTCTTTTTCTCAGATAAGAAGAATCCCAGAGGAGCTGACTGGTAGTATCAATCATAGCTCACCAAAGTCAGGGTCTGTATCTGTGTATCTCTCAACCCGTACTTGGAACATCTTTAGCTCCACACATTGAAGACAGGGAGAAGTAGAAAAGAGAAGCATGGCTCCAGAAACATATGTTCTTTTTATTAGGGAAACAAAAATATTCCCAGAAATCCCCAGCAGTCCTCCACTCCTATCTCATTCGCCAGAACTCTTACTTGGCCACCTCTAGCTACAACAAAAGCTGAAGAAGCTAGTATTTAGCCAGGCATTCTGCCATCTTGTTCAAAATTGGGATTCTGTTGTCAAGTAAGAAGGAGAAATGGATAGCATTTGCTACAGGTGCAAGGGGGAATCTTATTGCATCTGATAAAAAGGATTCATTAGGTAATATTCCCTTGAACACTTTGAGAATAAAATGAGCTGTATAACGTCTAAGTAGTTTTAGCTGCCAATTAAAGTATATATTAAATTAAAGTACATTTTTTGCTTTCCTACTTTCTGAATTTAGTCGCTCTCTACTTGGCACTCTCATTCTTCCTATAATCAATATTTGGAAATTACCGTATGTGGGTTAATGTGACTGTCTTGTCATGAAAGGCAATCACTGCTAGGTTGCTGTGGTACCTCTGCAGGTGTATATAAAAGTATCAGGAAGACAAATCTAAAATACTCTCTTACAGTCTCCCATTGCTTTGCTCCAGAATCCACACACCTACTCTGTGTCTGCAATGTACATAATCAAAAGAATGCAGGTGCTCATCCTGATTGAATTGAGCCTGCTTCCCTCTCAACTACTGCAATTCTCATTCGGGGAGTCGTACGATGGATGTGATGAAAGAGACCTTTCCCTAATTATGGAGATTTGTCGTTGGTGTTAGAGGTTATTTTTTTGTATTATTTACAGTATTCTGTCTGGTGCTAATATTTCTGTCTGCCAGTGACAATTACATTGCTCTTGACTGGCACAGATCAGCAGTTTGTGATAGCTCTGAAAAGCTGGTGTGCAGCACATGTCACTGGCAGACATATTAATGTTGGCGACGAGTAGTGCAGGTGATGTAACACGATTAGATGGTGCTAAGATAAAGGACCATCTTGAAGCCCATGAATAACCAAGAAGCAGCGAGGTGACAACTATCAATTATTTATTGCCCTTGTCCAGTATATTATTAACAGCTCCAAGAAAGCATACATGCTTCCTTTCCTGTTCGCTCTCCTTCACGTTAATGCTCAGCTCCTTTGCTTATGCGAGGTTACATCCTAAGGGAGACATTCTGCTTTCAGCTACCATCAGACAATCCAGAGAAAAAAGTGATATGACCTCAAGGCAGACTACATTCAACTTTTTTGGCTACCAGCAAAAAGGCATGGCTCTCTGCTCTCTGTGGGTGAATACTCTTACCACCTTCACATGCAGCGCTTCTCTTTATTCTCTGTCCCTCGAGTCAGGGTGGATTGCTGATTTAACAATAGTTCACACTTTTGAGGAGAAAGTGATGTTCTATGATTAATATTATATATATACCTGCGGTTAGGCTCTCATTGCCAAGAGAGATGGTTACGGCTTTTTTTTTGTTTGTTTGTTTTTTTACTGATTTTACTGCTGAGTGAGAAGGAGACAATTTTATACCATAGTTTATATTAAGCAGAAAGAAGTTATAAATAGCTATTATTTAGGCTGCTTTCAGCTGCAAGTAATAGGCAATCTATCTCAAAATGATTTTAAACAATAAGCAAAATTTTCTCACCTATACAGACACTCAGACATGTTATCAAGCATGCAGAGTCTTTTCACCTCTCTGCACTGCTATCTATCATGTTAGTTACCTTCAGGGCTCTAAGATCAAATGAGACTTTATTCTTCATCATTTCTGTCCAGCAAACAAGAAAAACCTTCTTCTCAACAAAGGAGAAAAAGGAACTGCCTTCAGGCTAAGTTCACTTGGGTCATGTGTTCATCACTAAGAGTAAATGTGATCATTAAACTGAATACTTGGTAATAGTTAAGAAAGTTGAATCCAATTTGGAAGGACAAAGGCAAAGGAATTCTTGTTCAAGTTTAAATAATATGTACTTTTACACATAATAATAATAATAATAATAATAATGAAACATAAAGGCCACAAATATGTCTCATCTTCTTTATAACAAACCTAATTCATTCATGCTGTCGTGAGTCTACTTTATGTATAAAAAATAACAACAGTAGTAATAACATCAGCAACAGGGGGCACATAACATGTGCCAGGATATATGCTCTAAGAGCTTTGTATGTATTTATCTCATGTTGATACTTACATCAACCATATTAGGTAGATAATATCCTTACCCTTCTGTCACAGATAAACATACTCAAGTCAGAGAGGTTCAGTAACTTGTTCACCAAGATCATACAGGCATGGGTTACACAGGTGAAATAAAAACCTTATAGCTTCAAAACCCAAGCCTTTAACAATTTCACTGTGCTTCCTGGTTTCTGGCATTTTTTAACAGTCTGTTCTAAGTCCAAACCACACTAAGTTTGCTAGCAGTTATAAAGAATGAGTAATTTCTAAATTATCTTGCCTACAAGATATGATTAACACATGAAAATAATTTTTAAAATAGCAGAGTATAATACAGTACTGAACAATGTAGTATAGGTTGCCATAGCTTAAGGGGTTCTAAAACGGAGGAGATCAAAGTGGTCTGATGTAATCGGGACAAGTTTTGAAGGCTATGAGCCTTGAATTGACTCTTTGAAGAATGGTTAGGTTTTCTTAAGTATAGACAAGAGAGAAAAAGGCAGTATGTGATGAGAGAAAAGTACTGAAGAAGACAAAGTTTTGAACTGCAAGGATCATTTCCCTAAAAGCTGGTAAGAAACTTCTAGGAAACAGCACCGAAGAACATAGCTGACCCTGGGTTTGGCAATGACATTTTAGATACGATATCAAAAGTATAATACATAAAATTAAAAAACAATAGTTAAACTTCATTGAAATTAAAAACTTGTGCTCTGCAAAAGACACTCTTAACAGAATAAAAGAACAGGCACAAATTGGAAAATAGTATTTGCAAAAGACATACATAGCTGATAAAGAAGTTGTATCCAAAATATACAAAGTACTCTTAAGATCCAACAATAAGAAAACAAACAGCCCAATTTTAAAATAGTCAAAAGATCTGAACAGACACCTCACCAAAGAAGATACACATCCGGCAAAAATGTATATGAAAAGATGTTCCATATGGTACATGGTTTGGGAGCTAGAAATTAAATGGCTGAAATCCAAAATATTTACAATACCAAATGCAGATGAGGATATGGAACAACATCACATTTATCACTGTTGGTAATGCAAAATGGTAGAGCCACTTTGAAAAATAGATTAGTTTCTTTCAAAGCTAAACACTGGCTGACGAAAAGATCCAGAATCCACACTCATAGGTTCTTACCCACACTAAATGAAGCCTTATGTCTACACAAAAGCCTTCAAATAAGCATGTCTACTCATAATTAACAAAATTTGGAAATAATTAATATGTCCTTCAAAAGGTGAATAGATAAACAAACTGTGGTACACCCAGAGAAGAGAATCTTGTTCAATGATAAAAAGAAATGGCCTATGAAGACATGAAAAGACATGGAAAAACCTTAAATGCATATTGCTTAGTGAAAGAAGATAGTCTGAAAAGGCTACACACTGCATGATTCCACCAGATATGACTTTCTGGAAAAGACAAAACTATAGAGACTGATAGGTCTTTTAAAAAAAATTTTGGCAGGTACATACTAGGTGTATATATTTATCCAATACATAAGATGTTTCGATACAGACATGCAATGTGAAATAAGTACATCATGGATAATAGGATGTCCATCCCTTCAAGCCTTTATCCTCTGAATTACAAATAATCAAATTACACTATTTAAGTTATTTTAGAATATACACTTAAGTTATTATTGACCATAATCACTCTGTTGTACTATCAAATAATAGGTCTTATTCATTCTGATGTAATAGGGGCAATTTTTGAGTGACCTAAAAAGATTGGTGGTTGCCAGAGATTCAGAGTGAAGGTGGAGGCATGAATAGGTAGACCACAAGGCATTTTTAGGACAGTGAAACTATTCCATATTATACTGTCATGGTAGATACATGACATTATGCATGTGTCAAAACCCATAAAACTGTACAACACAAAGAGTGAACTGTAATGTAAACTATTGACTTCAGTCAATAATGTATCCATATTGGTTAATCAATTGCACCACATACACCCCACTATTACAAATGTTAATAACAGGATAAACTGGGTGGAAGACAGTAGGTGGAAAGAGATGTATGTCTCTATGCTTTATGGCCAACTTTTCTGTAAAACTAAAACTTCTCTAAAAAAAGTGAAGTCTCTATTTAAAAAACTGATAGAAAAATTATATGTTCAATCTTACCAAATTTATCTTTAAACCACCAAGTCCACTCTCAGATAGCATCTATAATATGAGATGAATTGGGAAATCCACAAATATTCAACACCCACACCATTAGTTCCTTGAGTATATTCCATCTTGCCTCTAGTTCTCCCAGATGACAACTATTTTTTTCTCATTTTTTATTCTCTCTTCACCTTTCTGAGTTAACTCTTAGCCCTGTTTCTCTAGGTTTTTAATATTTTTATAGGGTTGAATATGTATATATACATTAACCTAATAATAATATACTTACATATATGTGAACACAGTAGTAGTCATTATTTCAACATGAATCTATAAGATTAATATTCACTGCAAGATAAATACCAACAATAATAGCAAACAATATATGCCTCTATTAATTACTTCGCAGTGGTTAAATAAGTTTAATCCTGACAAATACCCATCACCATCAAATCAAAAGAAAGCTCCATATCAAACTTTAAAGATGTTAACCATTAAATTTTTAAGCTAATAAAATTGTCATAGATTGAAGGCCACATTTAAAGTATGTGTTTTCTCCTGTTCTGATTTATGTTGATCCTTGATTGTTAAACAGTATCTTGACCTAATGTTGACATTTACCAGGCACGGAATACTAACATATATATACATGGTATCAAGCAAATTAAAGTTCCTCAAGGCTCAGAACCTGAGAGAAATTAGGCTGAATCAAAGAGATCTGAAATGACATTCAACAGAAAACTTCAACAAAATATAAAGATAATGCATTACAAAATCAGATTCTTTTTCTCATAGACTACCATCAGATGCATATTTGTGATGATGGCAGTAAGAATGAATAGGAGTTGAAGAAAGGTTCATGGCCTGGTAAGATTAGGTTATTACAATATTATCTACCTATTTGTCTATTCATCTCTCCATGTGTATATTTGTTATACCAAACTGTTCTATATATTACAGTAAATATTATATATTACATATACATTACATATACTATATTATCATATTATACTTGCTGTATGTGCATGTAAAATCATTTCTCTCATATGTGAAACATCTCCAATTAGAGCAAATAATATAGAAGACAATGAAAATCTACATATGCAAACACCTGCACCCATAAGCATGTGTCACCTTCTGTACCAGCTCTCCAGTCTTATAATATATAATCTAATAAGATTATTTGGCAGTATCTACTGGTTTCCATCACTCATTGTGTGTCTGTAAAAATCAGAAACTCCTCAAATTGGCAAGCGAGGAGGTAGGTGGAAAATTGACTTTCTCATGAGTTAACTTGCTGTGTTAGACCATAATATTTAAAATGTACACACATGGAAATGATTAGTTCCCTGTCTTTTCTCCTAATAGCCCACAACCTATCTTAGTAGTATCTTTCTACATATCTTCTTTCTTAGGGAAAAGATCATTGTTTCGGGGACACTGGGAATACTCCATTTCCCATCCTAGCTTTTTATTCCCCAAAAGACACGTCAATTTTAACCTCTGGAACTCAATTACGGTTAAAAAGTATTCAGTACAATCTTTTTGCTTTACTATTTAGACACAGATAAAAGGTTAATTATCTAATTCAGGATCAGCATACCTCTTCTGTAAAGGTCCCAAGAGTAAATATTTTAGGTTTTGTGAGTCATATGGTTTATGTAGCAAATATTCAACTCTGCCACTATGGAGCAAAAGAGCCATAGACAAAGTTGTCTTTGTTCATTTTTTGTTGCTATATAAAAAAAAATACATGTGGTTAGGTAATTTATAAAGAAAAGGAAGGTTTACTTGACTCCTAATTCTGATGACTGGAAAAGATTGGGCATCTGCATCTAGTGAGAGCTTCAGGCTGCCTCTACTCGTGGCAGAAGGCAAAAGGTGAGCTGGTGTGTGCAGAAATCGCACAGTGAGAGGAAGAATGAGAGAGAGGGAAAAGGTGGCAGACTCTGTAACAACTAATTCACCTCCAAGTAAGGATCCACCCCTATGACCAAAACACCTCCTATTAGGTCCCACCTCCAACAGTGGGTATCAAATTTAAACAAGAGGTGGGGTGGGGGGGCAGTTCAAACATCTAAACTATAGCAAATATATAAACAAATGAGTGTGGCTGTGTTTCAGTAACATTTTATTCACAAAAACAGGTGGCAGGCCAAATTTGTTTCCTAGGCCATAGTCTGCCCACATTATCAACCTAATACTCATCTTCTAAATTAGAAGGGGGGTTAATGTGTTTTGTGTTAGTAATTGTGAACAATTTTTACTTCTTTTTATATAAGTCTGGAGAATAATTCTTCTCTATAGCCATTTTCTGTATAGTCCTCTCCTGTGATGACTCTACTAAGCCAATAAAATATCAACAAACATGATGCAAGCAGAAGCTAAATAAAAGCTTGTGCATTAGCACTTTCCTTCTCTGCCTACTGGGAACTCTTCTACCATTATGTGGAAAAGATTGGGCTAACCTCCTGGAAAACAAGAACATGAAGAGAATAGACTGAGTTGCCCTAGCCACGGCTCACATGCAACATTGAGCCTAGTCCAATATCTGGTGGTACAAAGCCAAACCATCCCAGTAAATCCCAGCCCTAATTGCCAATCCACAGAATTATGAATAAAGAAATGATTTTTGTTTTCAACCATTATATTTTGGGCTTGACTGTGGACAGCAATAGGTAAATGCAATAATAAACTAAGAGTGCAAAAACCTCCAAACATTCTCAAATATATTTGCTCTGTTGGTATAACAAAAGCAAGAAATGAATGAGCTAAATAGTTAACTTGTGAATTTGTGGTTCTCTTCACAGTTAGTTCAGATAATTCCAAATTTCTAGATTGTCCTAACGGCAATTAGATTATTCCAGTGTTTCTCTGAACATTCTGAATTGCTATGGGGGATAGCTCAGATTCACTGAGTAATCAATAACAAATCTCTATTTTTCTTGATTAAAAAGATTCCATGACGATTCACAGAAAAACTAATAGAAATAACTCTCAGTACAGGGATTTCCCTGACTGAGATTCTTATAAACTACTTTTCCTTGGTTCCCAAATACCAAATCTAAGTGAAGATTCATTCAACAAGCTAATTGTCAGCCTAAATGGTTAGTGCATGAATCATCAAATTAATAAACATCATGTTTCCAGCTTATGAAAGTCCTGGATTCCAACTTTATTTATTCTATCTTAGGACTGTGTTATGCTCGTAATAAGTTAAAGATTGCCAATGTAGTTTTCTTAAGAGACAACCTAAGATCCAATTTTATGACTATTGATCACATAATTTTATATACTTTCTTAATAAGTCTGGAAATATATGTAGTCAAAAAAACCATAGAGTACATGCCTCACAGGTAAAGTTTTATTGAGAGAGGTTCAGAGGGCAAATTAAATTTTTCTCAGCATGTAAACACAAGCAAAGGCTTTTACATGAAAAACCAATTTTCCATAACTGACTTGCAAAGGTCTACAAGAAGACTAAGTTTATCAGTTAGAATTACTGAAATATGCCTATTAATGAATTTTAGGTTTTTCAAAAAGTGAAGCCTTGGCTTTTACATTGAATTTTTGAATGTGTCTTCAGAGATATGTTGGCAAGCTATAGATTGCACAGCACATGGTTTGTAGAAGACAGAGAATGCCTTCCACATTGAGGAACTGAGAAAGACTAAGAATTGCCTTCCATGTAAAACCGTCCACATGAGATCTTATGTTCTCTCATCTGTTGAACACTTGGTTCATGCATAATCCTACAGTGTGTAGTTACTGTTTACCAACTTAAAAACATTAAATAAACTCTAAAGTATTCTGGGAAAGCAGAGTCTTTAAAATCTGTGGGAAAAAGATAAAGGAGATAAGTTCAAAGGTAGCAAAGTTTCAAAAAGGATTTTGGGAGAAGATAAAGGGCATTCCAGTTAAAGAAATGTAGGTGATAATAGAAAGGCTTCATAACTGCACCTAGAGACTGGAATTAGTATCCTTTCTGGAACAGAGAATGGGGGACATGATATAGAAGAAGGGATTCTCCATTTAAGGTACCAAAACACGTCTGAGAGGACGGAGACCAATGATTCCTCTGTCCTCTTGCCATACTAACCTGGCAATCCTGTGTTAGAAAGGTAGTTAGGTAGAATGAAACAAAGAAGCAAAACATGCTTCTCAACCACTAAGACATCCACTCCAGCTCTTGTTTTGCTAACGGTGCTGCTAACTTCAACAACATATAGCCTATATAAATAATAATCCCTACCAGTTTGAAAATTAAAGGTGACTTTGACTTGCGCCTTAGTTACCAGCTTGGCCACAGTGGGTAAGAGCACCAAGAGAGCTCCTGGGGTCCTCATTTCCAGGCTTTGGCTCTTGGACGGTATTTCTGGACCTGCCCAAAGCCACAGGGGAGCCCACTTCCCTGAACTGTGAGTCCCACAGGAGGAAGTATTCATTACAAGCTGACTGAAGGGGATTTGGCCTTAAGGGAACATTAGCAGGAGCCTGGCAGTACTCCCTATGATCTTTGGTGGCAGTGACTATGGATGAGGCTCCTCTGCCTTTGGAAAGGGGAGGGAAGAGTGAGAAAAAATGCATCTTGTGGTTTGAGTGACAGCTCAGCTGCAGTACAATAGAACCCAGGGTAGAATTTTGTGGCTGTTCTTGCATTGCTATAAAGAAATATCTGAGACTGGGCAATTTTTTTTAAACACTTAATTGGTTCATGGTTCTGCAGGCTATACAGGCATGAAATCATCATTACTTGGCTTCTAAGAAGGTCTCAGAGAGCTTTTACTCAGGGGGTAAGTAATGTGGGAGCAGGCACAACACATGGCAAAAGCAGGAACAAGGGAAGAGGTGCCACATACTTTTAAACAACTAGATCTCATAAGAACTCACTCTCATGGGAATAGCAGCAAGGGATATTGCTAAACCATTCATGAGAAATCTACTCCAATGATCCAATCACCTCCAGCCATGCCCCACCTCCAACATTGGGATTACAGTTCAACATGAGATTTGGGCAGGGACATATATCCAAACTATATCAACTTCTCAGGTTATAGACTCTAGTCCCTGGCTCCCAGACAGTACCTCTGGACCTGCCTGAGATATAGTCTATCTCAAGGATAGACTATATGTTATATCACAAAACAAGTCAAAACATTCAAAAACAATTTTAAGAAAATACCAAGTATCTTCTCTGACCACAATGGAATAAAACTAGAAATCAATAATGAGGAATACTGGAAACTATACAAACACATGGATATTAAGCAACATGCTCCTAAATAACCAGTGGGTCAATGAAGAAATTCAGAAGAATATTGAAAAATTTTGTAAAGCAAATGAAAATGAAAAAACAACATACCAAAACTATGGGATACAGCAAACACATTACTAAGAGAAGTTTACAGCTATTATTACCTACATTAAATCAGAAAAAAAAATTTAATGAACAACTTAATGGTACAACTTAAAGAACTAGAAAAGAGCAAATCAAACCCCAAATTAGTAAAAGAAAAATAGTTAAGATCATAGCAGAAATAAAATTAAAATGAAGACAATACAAAAGATTAATTTAAAAAGTTTGATTTTTTAGAAGTTAAACAAAATCGACAAAACATTAGCCAGACAAAAAAAAAAAAAAAAAGAAAGAAAAACACACATAAAATCAGAGACGAAAAAGTAGACATTAAAACTGTTACAGCAGAAATTTGAAGGATTATTAGTGGCTACTATAAACAACTACATGCAAATAAATGGGAAAATCCAGATGAAATGGATAAATTCTTAAACACATACAACCCCCAAAAGATTGAATCATGAAGAAATCCAAAACGTGAATAGACCATTAACAAGTAACAATATCAAAGTCATAATAAAAAGTTTCCAAGGAAAGAAAAGCCTGGCACCTGGTGGCTTTATTCCTGAATTCTAACAAACATTTAAGAAACTAATACCAATCCTAGTCAAACTGTTCCAAGAAATAGAGGAGGAGGGAATACTTCTAAACTCATTCTGCAAGGCCAATATAACCCTGATGCAAAAACCAGACAAACAAGCATTCCTATACACCAATAATGGACAAACAGAAAGCCAAATCACAAATGAAATCCCATTCACAATTGCTACAAAGGGAATAAAATACCTAGGAATACAACTTGCAAGGGATGTGAAGGACATCTTCAAGGAGAACTGCAAACCACTGCCCAAGGAAATAAGAGAAGACACAAACAAATAGAAAATCATTCCATGCTCATGAATAGGAAGAATCAATATCACGAAAATGGCCATACTGCCCAAAGTAATCTATAGATTCCATGCTATTGCCATCAAGCTACCATTGACTTTCTTCAAAGAATTAGAAAAAACTACTATAAATTTAATATGGAACCAAAAAAAGAGCCTGTATAGCCAAGACAATCCTAAGCAAAAAGAACAAAGCTGGAGGCATCATGCTACCTGACTTCGAACTATCCTATGATGCTACAGTAACCAAAACAGCATGGTACTGGTACCAAAACAGATATACAGACCAATGGAACAGAACAGGGGCCTCAGAAATAACGCCATACATCTACAACCATCTGATCTTTGACAAACCTGACTAAAACAAGCAATGGGGAAAATTCCCTATTTAATAAACGGTGTTGGGAAAACTGGCTAGCCATATGCAAAGAACTGAAACTGAACCCCTTCCTTATACCTTATACAAAAATTAACTCATGATGAATTAAAGACTTAAATGTAATACCTAAAATCTTAAAAACCCTAGAAGAAAACCTAGGCAATACCATTTAGGACACAGGCATAGGCAAGGACTTCATGACTAAAACACCAAAAGCAATGGCAACAAAAGCCAAAACTGACTAATGGGATCTAATTAAACTAAAGAGCTTCTGCACAGCAAAAGAAACTATTATAGAAGTGAACAGACAACCTACAGAATGGTAGAAAATTTCTACAATCTATCCATCTGACAAAAAGCTAATATTCAGAATCTACAAGGAACTTAAACAAATTTACAAGAAAAAAACAACCCCATCAAAAAGTGGGCAAAGGATATGAACAGACACTTCTCAAAAGGAGACATAGATGCTGCCTACAAACATATGAACAAAATATCATCATCACTGGTCAGAAACCAACAGATGCTGGAGAGGATGTGAAGAAATAGCAATGTTGTTTACTATTTCTGTTGGTGGTAGTGTAAATTAGTTCAACCATTTTGGAAGACAGTGTGGCAATTTCTCAAGGATCTAGAACCAGAAATAACATTTGATCCAGCAATTCCATTACTGGGTATATACCCAAACGATTATAAATCATTACACTATAAAGCCACATGCACATATATGTTTATTGCAGCACTATTCACAATAGTAAAGACTTGTAACCAATCCAAATACCCATCAATTATGGACTGGACAAAGAAAATGTGGCACATATACAGCATGAAATACTATATAGCCATAAAAAGGGATGAGCATGTCCTTTGCAGGGACATGAATGACACTGGAAACCATCATTCTTAGCAAACTAACACAGGAACAGAAAACCAAGCACCACACTCATAAGTGGGAACTGAACAATGTGAACACATAAACACAGGGAGAACATCACACACTGGGGCCTGTGGAGGGTGGGGGGCTAGGGGAAGGATAGCATTCGGAGAAATACCTAATGTAGATGATGGGTTGATGGGTGCAGCAAACCACCATGGCACATGTATACCTGTATAACAAATCTGCACATTCTGCACATGTATCCTGGAACTTAAAGTATAATAATTAAAAAAAAAAAAGAAATAGTTTCACGACTTTTGGACACATACACACGCCAAAAACACCTAGTCTTTGCTAGCACAACTGAGTCACTATAGAAAAAACTAATTTAATTGTACACAAAATAATTGAAAAAGTATAAATGGATTGTCTGAAACACAATGGATAAACTGCTTGAGATTATGGATATCCCATTCAACCTGATATGATTACTATGCATTGCATGCCTGTATCAAAATGTTTCATATAACCTATAAATATACACATCTACTATGTACTGACAGAAATTAAAAATTAACTTTTTAAATTGAAGACATGGTCTTAAAGAGATATTTGTACATGCATGTTTGTAGCAGCATTATTCACAATAGCTAAAACATGGACACAACCCAACTGTCCATCAATGGATGAATTGATAAGCAAAATGTAGTAAATACATACGTGAATTATTACTTAACCTTAAAAAGGAAAAAAAATCTGACATGTTATAACATGGATGAGCTTTGAGACATTCTGTTAAATGAAATAATCTAGATGGTGGATAAGAATATTCTAAGCTTGTGGAAAGGCCATGAGACATTTCTGGAACTGAAGATGTGGAGCTAAGACAGCTGCCTCCCTTTGCCTGAAGTGTTTCTATTTTCCACCTATAGCCTTCCTCATCCACGGGTACTTGCTTGGAGCCAGTGCTGCCATCCACTCCAACTCTCTCAATCATCTTGGGGGCATTTGGTAGTGTTTGGGGCTGTTTTATTTTGCTTTGTTTGTGACAATAACTAGGGGTCATTATTGCATTTATTGAGAGGGAACCAGGGATGCTACACATCCTGCAATGTTCAGGGATAGCTCTACATAAACAAGAACTGTCCCAGCCAAGAGGACAATAGTGTACTCGTTGAGAATCTAGTTCCAATTCTACTTCTTTTGTGTGTGTGCTACCTAAGATGTACCATCTTAACCACTTTTACATGTACACTTTAGTATTGTAAAGTACATTCACATGGTCTAGCAATCAGTCTCAGAACACTTTTCATCTTGCAAAACTGAAATTCTATACCCTTTAAAAACTCCTCATTGTTCCCACCCCCAACCCTTGGCAACCACCATTCTACTTTCTGTCCTTCAATGACTTTAACTACTCTACATATGTCATATAACTATTCGTCTTTTTGATTGACTTATTTCAACCAAATAAGTTTGGGAGGTTGGGGGAATTAGTGATGGCTAAAGAGTATGGGGTTTAATTTTGGAGTAATGAAAATGTTCTAATACTGATGGTAGAAACATTTGTACAACACTGTAAATATGCTAAAATCACTAAATTGTACACTTTAAATGGTTGAATTATATGTTAAGTGAACTATATTGCAATAAAGGTATTAACAGAAAAAGTTTAAAAAGTTAAAAAAAAAAAGTCAGGGGAACTGGATCAAAAATATATGTTGCCATTATTCAAGCTTTTATTCTTACCACAGAGAAAAGGACATAGCTAAATTTAAGAGTAATGATACTGTAGAACTGAAGTAATACTATTTAATAACAAAAGAAGTATATAAGTTGAGAAACACTGTCACAGAATGACAGACATTCTCTATTTGTGAATACCCGTGACCTCATGATGGGGCCATTCACTTACCAGGTATTGAGCTATGAATTAATTCTTGTCCACTTTCCTAATGACTTTATGGATTTCAGATTGTGTAAAAATAACCAGTTTAGGATCTACTAGGCAGGGGATTGATTTTGGCTAATTTCACATCTATTTGCAATCACATTACAAACTTCCTTCAAGCTCTGTGTCCAGACAGAAGCAGGAAGGCCTAAGGTACTAGAAAGAATCAGAAAATATAAATCACTTCCAGAAAGTTGTATTTTTTTTTCATGGTTTGGTTTTTTACTCTGACCAATGGAAGTTATTCACCTGGAAGCATTAGCTAACCCACAGAAAGCCTAAAGCCATAAAGGACTTGGTTCCATCTCAAAGTTTGTGAAAGTAGTGCCCTATAGCCACTGTTGGGTATCAGATTATTTGGAAAAGTTCCTAACCAATGGCAATTTAAGAAGGTAAACCAAGTTGCTATTCAAAGTGTAATATGAGAACCATGAGCAGCAATATTACCTGACAGCTTTCAGAAATGCAGAATCTCAATCCCACTTAGGACCTCCTAAATCAACACCTGCATTTGAAAAAGAGCCCCAGGAATTTATATGCACTTAAAGTTTGAAAAGCACTTTCTTAAAGACTTTCTGGTCAAGTCTATACTACCTTTCAGAGAGACAAACCTCGACTACATCTGCTCCATTATCTCACCACTCGTGTGTGTGTGTGTGTGTGTGTGTGTGTGTGTGTGTGTGTGTGTGTACAACTCATCTATAAAACAACATGTTTTTCTTTTGTTTTCTGCAGGATCCTGAGTCTTATCTGCTATCATTCTAAGAGGTTTTACCATAAAAGATATGGTTTTTCTCCTTCGAGTGGTCCTTTCTCTTACAACCTTCTTATGGTAAGAGATTCCCCTCTTTTCTTTCACTCCTTTCATGTGGTAGAAGAGGAGGTGACCCCATCTTGAGAAAAACGTAAGTAATTGAGAAAACATTTCATGAGCTTTTGAATACAGCCATGTCTGAGGACTACATTATACATTATGTTTATGTACAAAAATAGGTTTCCCATTTTCACTTAATCTAGTTTAAACTGAGTTTCTATAAATTATAAATGAAAAAATCCTGATGAGTACAGTAACTCATCAGTTTTATTTTTCTGATACCTCCATTCACTGACAGCTAGGGGTCACTAGGCATTTAAAGAAAAACTCCAACATGAAAGTACACTTTTTTTTTTTCTATTTCCAACTTGTTCCAACATGTTCAGGGGTACATGTGCAGGATGTGAAGGTTTGCTACATAGGTAAATGTATTCTTTAGTAGTTTGCTGCACAGATCATCCCATTACCCAGATATTAAGCCCAGCATCCACTAGGTAATTCTTCCTGATCCTCTCCCTCTTCTCACGCTGCCCTGCCCTCCAACAGGTCCCAGTATGTGTTGTTTCCCCACCATGTGTTCCCATCATTTAGCTCTGACTTACAAGTGAGAACATCCAGTATTTGGTTTTCTGTTCCTGGATTAGTTTCCTAAGGAGAATGACCTCCAGCTCTAACCACATCCCCAAAAAGGACATTATTTCATTTCTTTTTACGACTTCATAGTATTCTATGGCATATATGTACCACATTTTCTTTGTCCAGTCCATCATTGATAGACATTTGGGTTGGTTCCATGTCTTTACTATTGTAAATAGAGCTGTAATGAACATATGCTTGCATGTATCTTTATAATAGAATGACTTATATTCTTTCAGGTATATAGTCAGTAATGAGATTTCTAGGTTGAATCATATTTCTGCCTCTAGATCTTTGAGGAATCACCACACTGTCTTCCACAACGGTTGAAAAAATTTACACTCCCACCAACAGTATAAAATAATTTCTTTTTCTCCACAACCTTGCCAGTACCTGTTGTTTTTTGACATTTTAATAATAGCCATTTTGACTGGTGTGAGACAGTATCTCATTTAATTTGCATTTCTCTAATGATCATTGATGTTGAGCTTTTTCTCATGTTTTTTGGCCGCATGTATGTCTTCTTTTGCGAAGAGTCTGTTCCTGTCCCTTGCCCATTTTTTAATGGGGTGGTTTGTCTTTTTCTTATAAACTTGTTTAAGTTCAATAAAGATGCTAGATATTAGACCTTTGTCAGATGTATATATTGTGAAAATGTTCTCTCATTCTGTAGGTTGTCTGTTTACTCTGTGTATAGTTTCTTTTCCTGTTCAGAAGCTCTTTAGTTTAATTAGATCCCATTTTCAATGTCTGCTTTTGTTCTGATTGCTTTTGGCATCTTTGCTATGAAATCTTTGCCCATGCCTATGTCCTGAATGGTATTGCCTAAGTATTACTCCATGGTTTTTAGAGTTTTAGGTTTTAAAGTCTTTTATGGTGCAAGAAAGGCATCCAGTTTCAATTTTCTGCATATGGCTAGCCAATTATCCAAGCATCATTTATTAACAGGGAATCCTTTCCCTGTTGCTTGTTTTTGTCAGGTTTGACCATAACAGTGAAAGGAAAAATTATCAAAGTACATCATCATGAAATTCCAGATCATAGATAAAGAAAAGATTATAAAACCTTTCATATAGAAAAAGGAATTGGGGCCATACTTGAATAAGACTTCTTAGTAACATTAGAATCTATAAGACGATGAAGCTATCTTTTCAAAATTCTAAGGGGAATCTATTTTTGACCTAAAAAGTCTCTAGTCAGTCATATTACCAGTCAGCATTTTCAGATATCCATGAAATAATAATAATAATAATAATAATAATAATAAGACGAAGAAGAAGAAGAGTTTCAATGCACCTTTTCCTAGAAAGTTCTTGAAGAACATGCTACAGAAGATGAGAAGATTATCTATCACACATGGAATCCAGGAAACAGGAATTGAAAAACAGGAGAGTCATCAAAAAGTCTCAGAATGACAGCTCTCACTCTGACAGGAAAAAGTAAAAGACTAGATAAGCGTAAATTGGAGAGATGTCAAAAAAAGTTTCCTGGAAAAAAATAACCAATATATTATTTGATATCTTGGCATGCAGAAATATTGTTAGCACTGTGATAGAACTGTTGAACTACTGGGGAAAAAATAACAATAAGTTCATAGAAAACTAAACAAATCAATGTGTGAGGGATATTTTAACTACAGAAAAATAATCCTACAATAACAGAAACCACAGTATATTACTTGGCTCTGCAATGCATATTTACAAGGTAGAGATCTTATAAACTAACAACTGATTTAACCAAAACCTGTGACAGAATAATAGGACAATTGGATTATGGAGAGTTAGAAGAATGATGAAAAAAAAAATAGTTGTGATAGCTTACACTTGTAAGTCCAGGAACTTTGGAGGCTGAGTGAGGCGGGAGGATTGCTTGAGGCCAAGAGTTTGAGATTGCCTTGGGAAATATAGTAAGAACCCATCTCTTAAAAAATAAAAAAATGAAAAATTTACTGGGCATGGTGGCATGTACCTGTAGTCCCGGGTACACAGGAGGCTGAAGTAAGAGGATCAGAGGATCCCAGGAATTGGATCATGGCTGCAATAAGCCATGATTATACCACTGCATTCCAGCCTAGGTGACAGAGCGAGACCTCAACTCTAAATAATAATAATAATGAAAAAATATAAATGCTATACTGCCATATCAAAGTGGTAACATAGAGGAGGGAGCTTCAAGAAGACTGACTAGAATCATCTTGTACTTGCCTCTTCCACAAAGAACAACCAAAGTTTTAAGGAGATAATCATACTTGTAACAGATCAGCTAGGAGAGAACACTAAAATTCAACAAAGAAGTGATAGGAAACCTCTAAAGTGAGGAAGGAGGGGAAAGTAAGACAGCCTGCTAGTCTGGATTGGCTAGGAGCCTGGAGAGACTCCTCAATGCAAGGAAAGGGTAAGTGAGAGATTCTCAGTGGTCCACATCCCCTCCATGGACTCCTCCAATCTTAGCCATGGGATAGCCCCTAAACCTCTGTGGGTCTGAGACTAACATTGGGAACTGCCTGGAGACTGTGTGAAGGCATCACTCCAGGGAGAGAGCATAGGCTGGTTCCTACATACATCCCAAAGTCCCAAGCAGCTACAGTTAACACACCATATTATCCAGGGGCCTAACAGATTTAGCAACTCCATATCATAGGAGTCCTAATGACACTCCTTGCACACGGCCACCTCAGTGGCTGGCTGCTTCCAAGAGGGATGAAGCATGAGCCCTTGTCATTGACCTCACTGCCCCTTGCAGCAAAGCTGCCATGCATTTTCACATGCCATGAGTACAAATTTCCCTGCTTACAGTAGCCACTGCTGTGGCCTGCCACTTTTGGGGTGAAAGGGAAAAGAAGAGCACATTCCCAGCAGCCTGCTTATAGTGGATGCTATTGAAAGCAAGCCCACCCTCCCAAGTAGCAAAGCTGGAGGGCAGCCCCTCCCATACCGCACCTGAGCATTCTGCCAGAGATCTAGAGATCACCTCACCCCTGCTTACCTTAGCCAGCACCTGCATGCACTACCAGGAGGGCTGAGGACTGGTCCACCTGGCCTGACTCCTCACCTCTCAATGTCTGAGGATACTATTCAAGAGCTTGGGGATCACTTAGCCGAGTCTACCACTACTATTATCTGAACACTTCTCCCAAGGGCCTAAGGACAGGACCACCTAGTCCATTGTTGCTATCATAAACACCAGGGTAGATTTCTTGGGAGCCAGAGGATTACCCTGTCATTGTTATAGCCATTGTCCAGTGCTATGCCTATTGCCCAGGACCCCATACCTACCCACCCACCCAACTACCAGCAGCAACGCAAGCAACTGGAGGCCCAAGAATCAACCTGGACCTAGTAACTCCAGTGCCAGCACATGTCACCAGGGGGCCCAATAATGGGTACAATTCATCTGCTGCTGCCGCCACTGGATCCCAACCATAGGCCCATATGGCACGCACATCTCTAGGAAAAGTTCAGCACAGCTTCCACTAACAACCACACCATAAGTTACTAAGGAAATTACAGACACCACTAATCTGTTTATAGACAAGAAATCATACAAAGATTATACTACTGCACACACCCAGAATCAAAGCCAAAGTACCCTATCCAACAAAAACCATAAATATATCTTCAGGAAAAAGTCCCTCTATGAAAGTAAGTTCCAAATATTGAAAGAAGCAACTGTTACACCAGAAACACAGATATCAACATAAAAACAAAATAAATATGAAAAAGGAAGAAACTATGACACCTCCAAAAGAACAAGGTAATTCTCCAGCAACAGATTTCAATCAAAAAGAAATTTATAAAATCCCAGAAAAAACTTCACAACAATGATACTAAACAAGTTAAGTCTCCATCCAATGTGATACAACAAAATTCTGAAAAAATATGAAAAAAATAAAAAATTAGTATATGAATGAGAAATTTAGCAAACAGACAAATAATATAAAAAGGACCAAGCAGAAATTCTAGAATTAAAGAACTTATCAAATAAAATAAAAAATACATTTGAAAGCTTTGGCAATAGAATAGATCAAGTAGCAGAAAGAATTTTAGACCTCAAAGACCTATCTTTTAAAATAACCCAATGTATTAGCCCATTCCCACACTGCTATAAATAACTACCTGAGACTGGGCAATTTATGAAGAAAAGAGATTTAACTGACTCACAGTTCTACAGGCTTTACAGGAAGCATGGCTGCGAGGCCTCAGGAAATTTACAATCAAGGCAGAAGACAAAGGGGAAGCAAGAGTGGAGCATAAGAGACAGTGATAAAGGGGACATGCTACACACTTATAAACAACCAGATATTGTGAGAATTCACTATCATGAGAATAGCAAGGGGGAATCCACCCTCATGATCCAATCACCTCCTACCAGGTCCCTTCCACAATACTTAAGATTACAATTCAACATGAGATTTTAGTTGGATACACAGCACCAAACCATACCACCCAGTCAGACAAAAAGTAAAGAAAAAAGATTTGAAAGAACGATCACAACTTAAGTGACATACAGGACACCACAGGGTAACAAATATTAAAATTTTCAATGTCCCAGAAGAAAAAGAGAAAAAAAAAGAGATAGAAAATCTATTTAGTGAAATAATAGAAGAAAACTTCCCACATCTAGCAAGAGATTTAGACATCCAAGTACAAGAAGCTCAACGATCTCCAATACATACAATTCAAAAAGATCTTCTCCCATGGTCTGTTATATTTAAACTACCAAAAGTCAGAGACAAAGAGAAAATTTAAAAAATAGCAAGAGAAAAACAACTATCACTTGTAAGAAAATCCCCATCATTCTAGCAAAAATTTCTCAGCAGAAAACTTACAGGCCAATGGAAGAATGGTGTAATATATTCAAAGTGATAAAAGAAAAAAAAAACTGGCAGTCAACAAAACTATACCCAAATTATCCTTCATAAATAAAGGGCAGTAAAATATTTTCCATACAAGCAATAGTTGAGAGAATTCACCCCCTGGAAAGTCCTACAATAAACACCCAATGGTGTGATACATCTGGAAATGAAAAGATAATATTTACCATCATGAAAGTATAAATTCCACTGGTAAAGCAAACACATAAATAACAAAATACCCAAATGTTACCCCTACAGAAAACCATGAAACCACAATGGTAAACAATAAAAGAGAAAGAGGGGGGGAGATCCAAGATGGCCGTTTAGGAACAGCTCAGGATTGCAGCTCCCAGTGAAAGCGCAGAGGGTGAGTGGACGCCGCGTTTTTATTGCCCACAGACTAGGAAATTCCCGGGCAGAGGTGCTCCACGCTCGCCAGCGCGGCTGTTGTGGCCAGCGCTGCTGTGCCGGCCAGCGCCGGCCGGCGCCGACCAGCGCCGCTGCTCTGCCCCGCGCAGCTGCTTTGTCGGCGCCCCGGAGCCGCGGTTCTCCGTACAAAATACACCGGTCCGGGTGCCCTTTTGGCTGGCGATTGGAGCCACGGGAAGTCGCCCATATGCTGGTTCAAAAAGGGGACTGAGCAGAGAACCAGGACAATAGATTCCAGGGCAAAAAAAAAAAAAGAAAAAAAAGCGCCACAAACCTCAGTGCCGCTGTTTAAGCCAGCACAGTGAGTGGCCGCAGGGGAAAACAAACAGACCCCGGCGCCTCTTCAACAGGCGACTGGAACACCAACTTAAAAAAGGCTCTGAGGCAGGGAGCCAGGCGATCAGGCTCCGCTGGCCCCACACCCACAAAAGAACAGCAACCAGAAACTCTGGATTGAGAATTTCACAGCAAGCGCAGCTGAACCCGGGACGGTCCAGCTCTGTCGGGGAGGGGCGTCCGCCATTACCGAGGCAGCCCGCCGTTGCCAAGGCAACCCACCATTGCTGAGGCAGCCCGCTGTTGCCAAGGCAACACGCCACAGCAGAGACTCCGCCCCAACAGAGGCAGGCCACCATCGCCAAAGCAGTTCTAACTACACCCATATAAACAGGACTGCAGGGAAGTTCACTCGGCAGCGGGGCGCAGCCCACAGCAGCTCAGCAAAGCTGCTATAGGCCGACAGTGACTAGGCTGCCTCCTTGCTGGGCTGGGCAGGTCTGAAGGAAAAAAAGAAAAAAAAAAAAAAAAAAAGAAGGCAGCAGCATAACGGAAACTCATAAATAAAGCCCTAAATCCCTGGGACAGAGCACCAGGGAACAAAAAGCAGTTTATGAGTTCTGCTGCAGCAGACCTAAAAGTACCTGCCCAGCAGCTCTGAATGAACAACAACAGAGCTCACAGCTCACCATTTGAGCTCCTATAAAGAAAAGACCGTCTCCTCAAGCAGCTCCCTGACCCCTATATATCCAAAAAGACACCTCATAGAGGAGAGATCAGATTGACACTAGGCAGGTATCCTTCTGGGACAAAGATAGAAGATGAAGAAAACTGGTAACAACCCTTGCTGTTCAACAGCTGCTGCAGGTGAACCCCAGGCAAGCAGGGCCTGGAGTGAACCTCAGCAGACCTACAGCAGAGGGGCCAGACTGTCAGAAGGAAAACCAAGAAGCAGAAATAACCTGATCATCAACAAACAGAACGTCAATCTGAAAGATTTGAGACCCAATCTGAAAGCCAGCAACTACAAAGTCGACAGGTGGATAAATCCTTAAGGATGGGAAGAAACCGGCGCAAAAAGGATGAAAACAACCGAAACCAGAACACCTCTCCTCCTAAAAGGGATCACAACTCCTCACCAGCAAGGGAACAAGGTTGGATGGAGAATGAGTGTGATGAAATGACAGAATCAGAATTCAGAAGATGGGTAGTAAGAAACTTCTGTGAACTTAAAGAACATGTTCTAACCAAATGCAAAGAAACTAAGAACCTTGAAAAAAGATTTGACGAAATGCTAACAAGAATGGACAAAATAGAAAGGAATATAAGTGAATTGATGGAGCTGAAAACTGCAACACGAGAACTTCGTGAAGCATGCACAAGTATCAACAGCCGAATTGACCAAGCAGAAGAAAGGATATCAGAGGTCGAAGATCAACTCAATGAAATAAAACGGGAAGGCAAGACTGGAGAAAAAAGGGTAAAAAAGAATGAACAAAGTCTCCAAGAAATGTGGGACTATGTGAAAAGACCTAATCTACGTTTGATAGGCGTACCCGAATGCGACGAAGAGAATGAATCCAAGCTGGAAAATACTCTGCAGGATATTATCCAGGAAAACTTCCCCAACCTAGCAAGGCAGGCAAACATTCAAGTCCAGGAAATACAGAGAACACCACAAAGATATTCGTCAAGAAGAGTAACCCCAAGGCACATAATCGTCAGATTCACCAGGGTCGAAATGAAGGAGAAAATACTAAGGGCAGCCAGAGAGAAAGGTCGGGTTACCCACAAAGGGAAGCCCATCAGACTCACAGCAGATCTCTCAGCAGAAACCCTACAAGCCAGAAGAGAATGGGGGCCAATATTCAACATCCTTAAAGAAAAGAACTTTCAACCCAGAATCTCCTATCCAGCCAAACTAAGCTTCATAAGTGAAGGAAAAATAAAATCCTTTGGGAACATGCAAGTACTCAGAGATTTCGTCACCACCAGGCCAGCTCTACAAGAGCTCCTGAAAGAGGCTCTACACATATAAAGGAACAACAAGTACCAGCTCAACTAAAGGGCAAAACAGCCAGCTAGCACCAAAATGGCAGTATCAAATTCACACATAACAATATTAACCCTAAATGTAAATGGACTAAATGCCCCAATCAAAAGACACAGACTGACAAATTGGATAAAAAGACAAAACCCATTGGTGTGCTGTATCCAGGAAACCCATCTCACATGCAAGGATACACAAAGGCTCAAAATAAAGGGATGGAGGAAGATTTACCAAGCAAATGGAGAGCAAAAAAAGCAGGAGTTGCAATTCTCATCTCTGATAAATTAGACTTTAAAGCAACAAAGATCATAAGAGACAAAGAGGGACATTACATAATGGTAAAAGGATCAATGCAACAAGAAGAGCTAACGATCCTAAATATATACGCACCCAATACAGGAGCACCCAGATACATAAGGGAAGTTCTTAATGACTTACAAAGGGACTTAGACTCCCACACAATAATAGTGGGAGACTTTAACACCCCATTGTCAACATTAGACAGATCAACCAGACAGAAAATTAACAAGGATATCCAGGACTTTAACTCAGACCTGGACCAAGCAAACCTAATAGACATTTACAGAACTCTCCACCCAAAATCCACAGAATATACATTCTTCTCAGCACCACATCACACCTACTCTAAAATTGACCACATAATTGGGAGTAAATCACTCCTCAGCAAATGCAAAAGAATGGAAATCGTAACAAACAGTCTCTCAGACCACAGTGCAATCAAGTTAGAACTCAGAATTCAAAAACTAACTCAGAACCGCACAGCTTCATGGAAACTGAACAACTTGCTCTTGAATGTTGACTGGATAAACAATGAAATGAAGGCAGAAATAAAGATGTTCTTCGAAACCAACGAGAATGAAGACACAACATACCAAAATCTCTGGGACACATTTAAAGCAGTATCTAGAGGAAAATATATAGCAATAAGTGCCCACATGAGAAGCAAGGAGAGATCAAAAATTGACACCCTATCGTCAAAACTGAAAGAGCTAGAGGAGCAAGATCAAAAAAACTCAAGGTCTAGCAGAAGACAAGAAATAGCTAAGATCAGAGCAGAACTGAAGGAGATAGAGACACAAAAAACCCTTCAAAAAATCAATAAATCCAGGAGCTGGTTTTTTGAAAAGATCAACAAAATAGACAGACCACTAGCCAGATTAATAAAAAAGAAAAGAGAGAATAACCAAATTGATGCAATAAAAAACGATAAAGGGGATATCACCACAGATTCCACAGAAATTCAAACCATCATCAGAGATTATTACAAACAACTCTATGCACACAAACTAATAAACCTGGAAGAAATGGATAAATTCCTGGACACTTGCCTCCTGCCAAGCCTAAACCAGGAAGAAGCCGAAACCCTGAACAGACCCATAACAAGGTCTGAAGTTGAGGCAGCAATTAAGAGCTTACCACCCAAAAAAAGCCCAGGTCCAGATGGGTTCACAGGTGAATTCTACCAGACATACAAAGAGGAGCTGGTACCATTTCTTCTGAAACTATTCCAAACAATACAAAAAGAGGGAATTCTTCCCAAATCATTTTATGACACCAACATCATCCTGATTCCAAAACCCGGCAGAGACTCAACAAGAAAAGAAAACTTCAGGCCAATATCCATGATGAACATAGATGCAAAAATCTTCAATAAAATACTGACAAGCCGATTGCAACAGCACATCAAAAAGCTTATCCACCATGATCAAGTAGGCTTCATCCCGGGGATGCAAGGCTGGTTCAACATACGCAAGTCTATAAACGTAATTCACCACATAAACAGAACCAAAGACAAAAACCACATGATTATCTCAATTGATGCAGAGAAGGCCTTTGACAAAATTCAACAGCCCTTTATGCTAAAAACACTCAGTAAGCTAGGTATCAATGGAACGTATCTCAAAATAATAAAAGCTATTTATGACAAACCAACAGCCAATATCATACTGAATGGGCAAAAACTGGAAGCATTCCCCTTGAAATGTGGCACCAGACAAGGATGCCCGCTCTCACCACTGCTATTCAATATAGTATTAGAAGTTCTAGCCAGAGCAATCAGGCAAGAAAAAGAAATAAAGGGCATTCAAATAGGAAAGGAGGAAGTCAAATTGTCTCTATTTGTAGACGACATGATTGTATATCTAGAAGACCCCATCGTCTCAGCCCCAAACCTCCTGAAACTGATAAGCAAGTTCAGCAAAGTCTCAGGATACAAAATCAATGCGCAAAAATCACATGCATTCCTATACACCAGTAACAGACTTAAAGAGAGCCAAATCAAGAACAAACTTCCATTCACAATTGCCACAAAGAGAATAAAATACCTAGGAATACAACTAACAAGGAATGTAAAGGACCTCTTCAAGGAGAACTACAAGCCACTGCTCAACGAAATAAGAGAGGACACAAACAGATGGAGAAACATCCCATGTTCATGGTTAGGAAGAATCAATATCGTGAAAATGGCCATACTGCCCAAAGTAATTTACAGATTCAATGCTATCCCCATCAAGCTACCAATGACCTTCTTTGCAGAACTGGAAAAAACCACCTTAAACTTCATATGGAACCAAAAGAGAGCCCGCATAGCCAAGTCAATTCTAAGCAAAAAGAACAAAGCGGGGGGCATCACACTACCAGACTTCAAACTATACTACAAGGCTACAGTAATCAAAACAGCATGGTACTGGTACCAAAACAGAGATATAGACCAATGGAACAGAACAGAGGTCTCGGAGGCAACACAACATATCTACAACCATCTGATCTTTGACAAACCAGTCAAAAACAAGCAATGGGGAAAGGATTCCCTGTTCAATAAATGGTGTTGGGAAAGCTGGCTAGCCATGTGCAGAAAGCAGAAACTGGACCCCTTCCTGACACCTTACACTAAAATTAACTCCAGATGGATTAAAGACTTAAACATAAGACCTAACACCATAAAAACCCTAGAAGAAAATCTAGGCAAAACCATTCAGGACGTAGGTGTAGGCAAGGACTTCATGACCAAAACGCCAAACGCATTGACAACAAAAGCCAAAATAGACAAATGGGACCTAATCAAACTCCACAGCTTCTGCACAGCAAAAGAAATGGTCATTAGAGTGAATCAGCAACCAACAGAATGGGAAAAAATTTTTGCAGTTTACCCATCTGACAAAGGGCTGATATCCGTAATTTACAAAGAACTAAAGCAGATTTACAAGAAAAAAACTAACAAGCCCATTCAAAAGTGGGCAAAGGATATGAACAGACACTTCTCAAAAGAAGACATACGTGAGGCCAACAAACATATGAAAAAATGCTCATCATCACTGGTCATCAGAGAAATGCAAATCAAAACTACACTGAGATACCATCTCACGCCGGTTAGAATGGCGATCATTAAAAAATCTGGAGACAACAGATGCTGGAGAGGATGTGGAGAAATAGTAACACTTTTGCACTGTTGGTGGGAGTGTAAATTAGTGCAACCATTGTGGAAGACAGTGTGGCGATTCCTCAAGGACCTAGAAATAGAAATTCCATTTGACCCAGCAATCCCATTACTTGGTATATATCCAAAGGATTACAAATCGTTCTACTATAAGGACACGTGTACACGAATGTTCATTGCAGCACTGTTTACAATAGCAAAGACCTGGAACCAACCCAAATGCCCATCGACGATAGACTGGATAGGGAAAATGTGGCACATATACACCATGGAATATTATGCAGCCATCAGAAACGATGAGTTTGTGTCCTTTGTAGGGACATGGATGAACCTGGAAACCATCATTCTCAGCAAACTGACAGAAGAGCAGAAGATCAAACACCGCATGTTCTCACTCATAGGCGGGTGTTGAACAATGAGAACACATGGACACAGGGAGGGGAGCACTACACACTGGGGTCAGTTGGGGGGAAATAGGGGAGGGAGGATGGGGGGTGGGAAGCTGGGGAGAGATAGCAAGGGGAGAAATGCCAGATGTAGGTGATGGGGAGGAAGGCAGCAAATCACACTGCCACGTGTGTTCCTATGCAACAATTTTGCATGTTCTTCACATGTACCCCAAAATGTAAAATGCAATAAAATAAATAAATGGGGAAAAAAAAAATAAAAAAATAAAAGAGAAAGAAACAAAGTAAATAGAAAACAACCTGAAATCAAATAATAAAATGACAGGAATAAGCCATCACATATCAGTAATAACCTTGAATGTCTCTACATTTTAAGTGAATTTAAGTGAAAAATTTAAGTGAATTAAATTTTAAGCGAATTAAATTTTTCACTTAGATTAGCTGTCTGAATTAATTTTAAAAAAAACAGGACTACACTATATGCTGTCTTAAAGAAGTTTATATCATCTATAATGACACAAAAAGACTGAAAGTAAAGGAATGGAAAAAGAAATTCCATGCAAATGGTAACCAAGAGCAAGCAGAAGTAACTATACTTAGATAGAACAGACTTTAAGTCAAAAGCAGTAAAAGGAAACAAAGAAGGTCATTATATAATGATAAAAAAATCAATTGAGTAAGGGGATACAATTCTAAACATCTATGAACCCAACACCAGAGCACCCATAAAGCATATGTTATTAGATAAAAAGGGAGAGACAGACACTAATACAATAATAGTTGAGGACTTTAACACCCCATTCTGAGCCCCAGACAAATCATCTTCATAGAAATATAACAACAAAAAAAAAATGGATTGAAACTGCACATTAGACCAAATGGAACAAACAAACATTTACATGACATTTCACCCAACAGTGACAGAATGTTTACTGCAGTACTATTTATAATTGCAGAGAGATGGACTCAACGTAAATGTCCATGAATGGACTAAAAGATAAAGAAAATGTGGTATATACACACAATGGAATACTATTCAGCAGCAAAAAAGAATAACGTCATGTCATTTGCAGCAAAATAAATGGATCTGGTGGTCATTACGTTAAGTGAAATAAGCCAGACACAGAAAGACAAATATTGCATGTTCTCACTCTTATGTGGGAGCTAAAAAAGTTGATCTTATGGAGGTACAGAGTAGAATGATAGATAACAGAACCTGGGAGGGTTTATATTGTGGGGAAGAAAAGAGAGGTTGGTTAATGGGTATACACATACAGTTAGATGAATGTAATAATGTTCTAATGTTACATAGCAGAGCAGGATGACTATAGTTAACAACAATGCATTGTATAATTCAAAATACTTAGAAGGGAGGACTTGAAATGTTGCCGACACATTAAAATGATAAATATTTGAGGTGATGGACATCCCAAATACCCTCATTTGTACACTCATTACACAGTCTATGCATGTAACACATACTCACATGTACCTCATAAATATGTAACAATATTATGTATCAAGAACAAACTAAAATTTTAAAATCTAGAATACACAAATGTCAAAAACAATTCAGGAAATCGCAATATATATTTGTTATTTAGAAATATCTAGGCGAATAAAAAGAAAGTTACTGAGTGGGTAGGGAGGATGGAAATAAGTACTGCTTATTTTTCATAAGTCTTTCAAAAATATTTGCCTTTAAAAAAGATGTGATGGGGTTGCAGATGTGCTTCTAAGATGGCAAACTAGAAGCGGTAGTGATCAGAAGCTCCCATCAGAAAGAACCATAATAGTGTGTGAATCCTGCATTGGCAACCGAGGTATCCAGCTTCTCTCATCAGAACTGACTAGGTTGCCTGGAGTGACCCACAGAAAGAAAGAGCAGTGTGGTATGGCAGTGGACAAGAACCACATGGGGCAGGGAAGCCCCCAACCCCCAGCCAAAGGAAGTGGTAAGTGAGCATGCTACCCAGCTGGGGAAACCATGTTTTTTCCATGATACTGTGCAACTCACAGATCAGAAGATCCCACTCACAAACCCATGCCACCACCACTTAGAGTCCCAACCCTAGAGCCATGCAGATTCTCAATAGCCTTTCAGCTAGAATCTGCTTAAGCCTACCAAGTTCCTGGGGGTGAAGAGTGACCAGCAACACAACTGCAGCTGCCTGCTGTCTAAGCCATTTGAGCTTCTCGGGGGAGGTGCAGCAGCCACCACTGGGACTGATAGCTGCCTAATACGCTAAGCTCCTTGGGCAGGGTAAGGGAGGCAGCCATCTCTATAGCTTCAGGCTATGATTTTCCCTGCTGGAGCTAGGGAGGCTGGATGGCTTGGTCCTAAGAAGTGTCCCCCAGTACCCAACACACTGGCTGTGGCAGACTGTGGCCAGAGCGCCACTTCAGGCCTGACCCTGACCCATCCCTCCACACTGGGTGAGGCCTCCCTGCACAAACTCCAACTCCAACCAGGGTCTCAGGGATAGAAATCCTAGAGGTAGAGGTAGCTGCAGGCTCTGTGGACCAGCAGACTTAGCCTTTCCTTCTGGTAGTTCTGAGGAATCCAGGCAACCCAGATAAATGGGTTTCCCCACAGTGAAGCACACCCCTTCCACCACGGAACAGTGAAAATGCTTCATTAAATGGATCCTGTTCCCTGTGTCACCCAACGGGTGAGACCATCCAACAGCGTTGTCAGACACCCTATACAAGAGTGATCCCACTGGCATCAGGTTGGTGCTCCTTGACGTCAGAGATCCCAAAAGAAAAAGCAGGCACCCATCCTTGCTGTTCTCCAACCTCCCTGAGTGACATCTCCAGGTGCAGGAGTGAACCAGATCAATAGGGCAGCCCTATAGAAGAAAAAATACCTAGGAATACAGCTAAAAAGGGAAGAGAAGAACCTCTTTAAGGAGAATTACAAACCACTGCTCAAGGAAATAAGAGAGGACACAAACAAATGGAAAAGCATTCCATCCTCATGGATAGGAAGAATCAATATCATGAAAATGACCATACTGCCCAAAGTAATTTATAGATCCAATGCTATGCCCAACAAACTATGGTTAACATTCTTTACAGAATCATAAAGAACTACTTTAAATTTCATATGGAACCAAGGAAGAGTCCATATAGCCAAGACAATTGTAAGCAAAAAGAACAAATCTGCAGGCATCACTCTGCCTGACTTCAAACTATACTACAAGACTATATTAACCAAAACAGCATGGTATTGGCACCAAAACAGCATAGTACTAGCACCAAAACAGACATATAGATCAATGGAACAGAACAGAGACCACAGAAATAACACCACACATCTAAAACTATCTAATCTTTGACAAATCTTATGAAAACAAGCAATGGGGAAAGGATCTCCTATTCAATAAATGGTGCTGGAAAAACTGGCTTGCCATATGCAGAAAACTGAAACTAGACCCCTTCCTCACTCCTTATACAAAAACAAATTCAGGATGGTTTGAAGACTTACATGTAAAACCCAAAACAATTAAAACCTTAGAAGAGGCCGGATGCGGCAGCTCAAGTCTGTAATCCCAGCACTTTGGGAGGCCGAGGCAGGTGAGGTCAAGAGATCGAGACCATCCTGGTCAACATGGTGAAACCCCATCTCTACTAAAAATACAAAAAATTAGCTGGGCATGGTGGCGCGTGCCTGTAATCCCAGCTACTCGGGAGGCTGAGGCAGGAGAATTGCCTGAACCCAGGAGGCGGAGGTTGCGGTGAGCTGAGATCGCGCCATTGCACTCCAGCCTGGATAACGAGAGCGAAACTCCGTCTCCAAAAAAAAAACCTTAGAAGAAAACCTAGGCAATACCATTCAAGACTTAGGCATGGGCAAAGACTTCATGAAAAAAAACACCAAAAACAATGGCAACAAAAGCCAAAATTGACAAATGGAAGCTAAGTAAACTAAAGAGCTTCTACACAGCAAAAGAAACTATTATCACAGTGAACAGGCAACCTACGGAATGGGAGAAAATGTTCGCAATCTACTCAACTGACAAAGGTCTAATATCTAGAACCTACAAAGAACTTAAACAAATTTACAAGAAAAAAAACAACCCCATAAAAAAGTGGGCAAAGAATCTGAACAGACATTTCTAAGAAGACATTTACA
Source organism: Sapajus apella (assembly GCF_009761245.1). NCBI lineage: Eukaryota > Metazoa > Chordata > Mammalia > Primates > Cebidae > Sapajus > Sapajus apella. The sequence continues at coordinate 3,222,464 of NW_022436964.1, forward strand.
TGACCAACAAACGTGAAAAAAAAGCTCAATATCACTAATCATTAGAAAAATGCAAATAAAAACCATAATGAGATACCATCTCATGCCAGTCAGCATTGCAATTATTAAAATGTCCAGGAACAACAGATGCTGGCAATGCTGTGGAGAGATACGAAGGCTTTTACACTGTGGGTGGGAATGTAAATTAGTTCAACTGTTGTGGAAGATGGTATGGCAATTCCTCAAGGATCTAGAACCAGAAATACCATTTGACCCAGTAATGCCATTACTGGTTATATACCCAAAGAAATATAAATCACTCTACTATAAAGACACATGAACACATACGTCTTTATTGCAGCATTATTTACAATAGCAAAGTCATGGAATCAACCCAAATGCCCATCAATGATAGACATGATTTTAAAAAAAATGTGGTACATTATACTATGGGATATTATGCAGCCATAAAAAAGTATGAGATCATGTCCTTTGCAGGGACAGGGATGAAGCTGGAAGCCATCATCCTTAGCAAACAAATGCAGGAACAGAAAACCAAACACCACATGTTCTCACTCATAAGTGGGAGTTGAACAATGAGAACATATGGAGACAGGGAAAGGAACAACACATACCAGGGCCTGTTGCAGGAGAGGGGATGGAACTTAGAGGATGGGTCAATAGGTTCATCAAACTAACATGGCACACATATACCTATGTTAACAAACCTGCATGTTCTGCACATGAATCCCAGAACTTAATTTTTTTTTCAGAGATGCAACTACTCTAGTAAAAACTTTAAACTATTAAACATATTTTAAATTACAGACATCCTGGTGAGGTTGACTAGAGACAGTGCCTCCCTTTTAAAGCCTCAAGGCAGAGGAAAATACTACCTGCAATAAGGAATAAAAAGAAACCTACTTTAAGCCTCTACATAGGCCCACCAAAGAATTCTGACAGGTACATCTAGGGGCAAATTCACCTAGATGCTGTGCCTGGAGCGGAAGCCACCCCAAGGCACAAAAGCAAAAAGCCACTGAATTTCTAGGCCCCTCGGTAGACTTGAGCAATGAGGACTTTTTGGAAAGGATAAAAAGAAAAGCAATATATTTGACTGAACTCGAACTCTAGGGTTTACTCTCTTAAACCACTATACAGAAACTACTGAAGGCAAACTGTCAGGGTGGAGAAATGGAAGGGATAGTTGAGTTTGTTGAATGAGAAAAGCAGAAGCAGCAGTAAATAGAAATGTGACATTTTGAGCATGAGTGAAAGCTGAGGGTTCCAAAAAACTGGACAAGAAAAACAGGAAAAGAACAATAGAGGAACCAAGAGATTACACTGCTGCTTGAAAATTGTGAAGATCTACATTATAGCAACATTCCAGGTTAGCTCTTATAAAGTTTGAAGAACCCGACCCTGAGCAATCCAATTTACCCTTCAAGTCTCAGTTTTCTCCTCTATAAAATGTGGATAATACCTACTTCAGAGTGTTGATATGAATGCAACACTAAAATGATTTTAAATAGATGAGAGCACTTAGGAAGTTATAAATTTCCATGGCAAAAGTTCCAGGATGAAAGGGAAACCTCCTCAAGGGAATCTTGGAAACAGAAAGTTTAGTGAGGTGAGAGCAGAGGAAGCTCACTGTTTTGCTATTAGTTTTCTCTGGGGAGAGTATGTCAAGGCCATCTGTTTGAATATCCCAATCTCTGGCACGTCCGATTGACAAAAATAACCCCTTTTAATATATCTAGAAATTAAAGAAAATTTCCCCTCAAGATCTAAAAATATTTCCAATGGCATAATAATTTAAGCAAAGGTGAGCATTTACATAATAAAAACCTAGAAATGAAAAAGTAGAAATAGGATTTTAGTCAAAATAGCAAATATATGTCAGAAAAGCTTGTAAGTGATTTGTGGCCAGGGCTTCTTTTACTCCTATAAATTTTATATTTTGTTGCTACAACTTGGTTTTCCTGTCTCAGATTTTCATTGCTTCGGCTATGTATTTGAACCTTCTGATTTTCTGCTTTATTACTTCCTTCACTGCATTATAGTAGAGTGGTTTAGGATGTGAGGATAATAGGAAATAAATATTTAACATGATAATACAACTAATGCCATCTAATTTCCCACAATGTAAAAGAGTCTAGGAACAGTAAACATTCCGCATTTTGTTGGATATTTCCACCTAGTTTCAATGAAAATTGTTATCAAACATCAGTTAAGACTTTTAGACAATTATCAGAGGAAAAACATAAAAGGATCATAAATTGAATTCATTTGAGGTAATTTTTCAAAGAGAAAGTTTCAAATTTTTCTTTGTTGTGGGGAGGAGTCAATCCTTAAAGCATCACTGAGTACCTGCCCTTCCCAAATCCTTATATTCATTTTATGATCCTGCAACTTCACATAGCACTGGTTAAATCAGGTGAGCTAGATCTAAGCTATTACCTAACAGTGTCATTTGGTGAAGAAAATAAAGCAAAATGAGAGGCTGAAAGAATCTACATGCAACAGTTTGAATGGATATTTAAATTGCACTTAAACCACCATTTTTTTCTTTCCTTTGATGATTTTTTTTTTTTTTCCATTCTAACAAGAGAAAAGCCTGGCATTTTCTCAGGGGCTTTGTAAGCTACAATGAATGGCCTACATTTAGGAAAACTGGCATTTGTTGCCTTGAATTTCTCATGAAACAACAGGGATTCCTGTCTAGAAATCACCCATTAATGCTATCCCTGTTTATTTGCCCAGTTTAGGGTTTCAAGTTCATTTTCAGCCTGAAATCCTAGACTAATGCTTCCTTTAGTTTTACATTTAAAAATATAATTCAACTAACATTAGTTTTTGAAAAACCATTGAAAACACCAACAATAAATGGATCCTACACTACTCAAATTGCATAAAATCTAAGATTTGGAAATGTCTAATAAATACAATAAAGACAAACACCTAATATTCTATCATCAAATGTACCATCTATCCTATGACTGTTAGGTAATATGTAATTTGCATGACATTGAATCTGAGTAATAACTTCTGGTAAAATTTTTTTTCTTTTAAAGAGGACTCTACAATGAATAAATATAATTATCCAAGCTTTCACTATAAATATACTTGTTTTTTGGTAGACGGCAAAACATACTCTTTTTTCTATTTAAAAAATAATTTATTTAAAAAAATTTACTTTTCATTCTGGGATACTTGTACAGAACGTGTAGTTTTGTTACATAAGTGTACATGTGCCATGGTGGTTTGATGCACCTATTGACCTATCATCCTCTAAGTTCCCTCCACTCACCCCCAACCCCCTAACAGGCCCTGGTGTATGTCACTCCCCTCCCTGGGTCCATGTGTTCTCATTGTTCAAGTCCCACTTATGAGTGAGAATATGCAGTATTTGGTTTGCTGTTCCCGTGTTTGTTAGCTGAGGATGATGGCTTCCAGCTTCATTCATGTCCCTGCAAAGGACATGATCTCATTGCTTTCCATGTCTGGGTAGTATCCCAAGGTGTATCTGTACCACATTTTCTTTATTCAGTCTATCATTGGTGGCATTTGGGTTGGTTCCATGTCTTTGCTATTGCAAATAACGCTGGAAAAAACATGCATGTGCATGTGTCTTTATATTAGAATGATTTATATTCTTTTGGATAAAACAAACAGCTGAGTTGGCAGATCATGACACTGGGTACCATTTTTGATGCTACATGTGCTCTCTCCAGAACTTTGTTTACTAGATACCTGATAGTTTAGCTAATCGACAATTGAGGAAAACGTAATTCTCTAAGTAAATTCTTGAAATAAAGCCGGAAGCAAATATACTTCAACAGTATATAATGTGACAAACCTGTAACAAGCACCTTAAATTAAGCTTTGTGTGATTTTTCACATGCCTTGCTGTGCTTCCAATAAGAAAATCTTAAAACTGTTAGGGGTCGCAATTATTTGGAAGGACATGTACTGGGTAATTTTATTATTATTATTAATATACTTTAAGTTCTGGGATACATGTGCAGATTGTGCAGGTTTGTTACACAGGTATACATGTGCCGTGGTGGTCTGCTGCACCCATCAACCCATAATCTACATTAGGTATTTTTCCTAATCCTATTTCTTCCCTAGCCAGCAGGCCCTGGTGTGTGATATACCCTTCCCTGTGTCCATGTATTCTCATTGTTCAACTCCCACTTATGAGTGAGAACATGCTGTATTTAGTTTTCTTTTCCTGTGTTAGTTTGCTGAGAATGATGGTTTCCAGCTTCATCCATGCCTCTGCAAAAGGCATTAACTCATCCTTTTTCTTGGCTGTATAGTATTCCATGGTACATATGTACCACATTTCCTTTATCCAGTCTATCATTGACGGGTATTTGGGTTGGTTCCAAGTCTTTGTTATTGTGAATAGTGTTGCAATAAACATATGTGTGCCTGTGTCTTTATAGTAGAATGATTTATAATCCTTTGGTTATATACGTAGTAATGGGATTGCTGGGTCAAATGGTGTTTCTGGTTCTAGATTTTGAGGAATTGCCACACTGTCATCCACAATGGTTGAACTAATTTTCACTCCCACAAACAGTGTAAAAGTGTTCCTATTTCTTCACATCCTCTCCAGCATCTGTCTCCAGATTTTTTAATGATCGCCATTCTAACTGGCGTGAGATGATATCTCCATGTGGTTATTTTCATAACTCAAAAGAAAGTCCTGATCAGCACTCTTTACACATTCCCCCTGCTCTTCAGCCCCTAGAAACCACTAATATACTTTCTGTTTCTATAGACATGCATATCCTGACATTTCATGTAAAAAAAAAAATCATATAGGCTACCAAAAACCCCCAAAACCCTGTCACCACTGCAAAAATTCACAGTGTTGGCCACTGAGGGTTCCTGTAATCTTTCTCAACAGGAGTATAGGTGTGCACAGAGTTATAGTGGTTCTGAGGACAGGGCAGGGACCTTGGCTGACAGACCTACACAGAGACTACACAGCCGCTGTGTCCTCACTGGTGCCAGAACTTCTGTACTCTATCCAACCAGTTCTCGCACATCCCCCTCTAGGGGAATATCTTTCTAGCCTTTAAGCCTAGAAAAGGTGACTGTTCCAAAAAAAATATGCAGACATCAATGTAAGACAATAAGAAACATGAAAAGTCAAGAAGACATATCACCACCAAAGGAACACAGTAATTTCCTACTAGTTAATGCCCCCCAAAAATGGAGATATAAGAACTGCCTAAAAAGTAATTACCTGTTTTAAGCAAGTTCAGCGAACATTAAGAAAATGAAGAGAAACAAATCAATAAAATCAGGAAAATAGTACATGAACCAAATTGAGAAATTTAACAGAGATTGTATTTTAAAAAATAAAAAAACAGAAATTCTGGAGCTGAAAGTACAATGTACAATGAATGAAATGAGAAATGCAGTTGACAGTGTCAACCCCAAAACATATCAAGCAGAAAGAAAAATCTGTGAACTGAAATGTACATTATTTCAAAATATATAGTCACAGGAGAAAAAAGGAAAGAGAATAAAAAGAACTAAAGAAAACTATGGTATTTATGAAATAGTATCAAAGAGCAATATTTGAGTTAAGGGCAGCTCAAGAAGGAGAATAGAGAGACAATGGGATAGAAAGTTTACTTAAATAAGTAATAGTTAAAAACTTTGAAAATCTGGAGGGAAAATGTAAACATCCAGGTATAGGAAGGTCAGTGGTCTCCAATCAAATTCAATCTAAATAAGACTATATCAAGACATATTATAAGGAAACTGTCAAAAATCAAAGACAAAGAGAGGATCCTAAAATTATCAAGAGAAAAGAAGCTTATCACCCATAAGGGAGTAGTAAGACTAGTAATGGAATTCTCAGCAGAAATCTTGCAAACCAAGAATGATCGGGATGATATATTTGAAGTGTTAAAGGAAAAAATGCCTAGAATATTTTACCCAGCAAAGCAGTTCTTCAGAAACAAAGATGTTCTTTCCCAAACAAAAACTTAGGGAGCTCATCATCACTAGACCTATATGGAAAGAAACATTAAAGACAGTTCTTCAAGCTGAAAGAAAAGGATACTACTTAGTAATATGAAAACATATGAAGTATAAAACTCACTGGTAAAAGCAAGTCAAATTCAGTCAATTCAAAGCACTCTAATAATGTAATAGTTGTGTGTAAATCACTTATACCTTTAGTGTAAAGATAAGAAAAAATACTGTGTATCTTTAAAAAAATTATTGTGGCTATTACTTTTAATAAGATACACAGTATTAAAAGATGTAAGCTGTGACATCAAAATTTTAAATGCAGGAAGGAAAGAGAAGGTAGAATAAAAGTGTAAAATTTTTTAATATGTTCAAAAGTTGCTATCAGTTTAAAATAGGCCATTATGACTATAACATGTTTTATGCATGACTCATGGCAACCACAAAACAAAAACCTGTACTACAGACACAAAAGATAAATGTAAAAAATATTGAAGCATATCGCCAGAGAAAAACCACATCTTAATCACTAAAAGGTAACAAGAGAGGAAGAGACAAAGAAACATCTATAAAACAATGAGAAAACAATTAACAAAATGTAAGGAGTAAGTTTTTATTTATCAATCATTACCTTGGATGTAAATAGATTAAATTATCTAATCAAAAGACAGAGAATGGCCAGTTGATTAAAAAAACAAGACCCAGCTATATGCTGCCTACAAGACATTCACTTCACCTTTAAGGACACATACAAGCTGAAAGAGAAGGGATAGAAAAAGAAATTCCATGCAAATAGAAGCCAAAAGAGACTAGAAATAGCTACACTTAAATCAGATGAAACAGAATTAAAGATACAGGCAAGAAAACCAAAAATAGATAAATAAGATCACATTATACTAATAAGCTTCTGCACAGCAAAGGAAATAATCATCAAAGTAAAGAGACAATCTTCAGAATGAGAGGCTATATTTGCAAACTCTCTGTCCAACAAGGATTAATAACCAGAATATCTAAGAAACTCAAAAAGTGCAATAGCAAAATTAAAAAATAATAATCCTATTAAAAACTGGACAAAAGACCTGAACAGACATTTCTATTTCAGAATTTCCATCTATATAATTAGCCAAATATTCTATTTAGGATGTCATTTCAGCATCTACCAGGAAGAAGAAAAAGAGGGTGAGAAAAACTGAGTTTAGACAAGTATAACTCCTATAAGATTTTTAAAAATCGGGAATTCCCCAAAAGTTCATTTTACACTGAAATCTTAAAATTAGAGTATGCAGGGGACATGTGAAGCCTTTAAATGAATTTTAATCTAATCTCTTTAGATTTTAATGGCTTCTGTGGGCAACACTGTTTTTTAAATGTCAGAGAATATGAGTTTCTATAAGCACTAGTACTAGGAAAAAAAATATTAAATTTTGCACTCAAGGTGAGTTTAGATGAGAACAAACAGGAAGCTTAAGGTCACAAATCATGTTTAGATAAACAACAAGCACAGTAACTAATGTAGCCTTAATATGTATTAGAAGGTAATGGTACTGAGTGCATACACTCACTGAGTGTAAACTGGGCATGCTTAGCATCTCAATTCTCTTAGCATTTATTAATTTTAAAAGGTAATGTATGAATGCAGCTTATTTGTGCCACTTTTTCTCATTATTTTACGTTATGATTAACATGGTAAATATTATACTTAAGCATTGCCATTAGAAATAGCCTTTAAAGGCAAATACAACCAAAGTGACTGATATATCAAAAATGGAGGTGGTGGAAGGACAGGAATATATAATGGGGAACATCAAAAACAATGGCTTCATAGGTAATAGAATTGAGATAATTGCTCCATTGTTGGGGAGAAAAAAATAATTGAGGTAAATGAATATATGCAATTGTTTTGTAATTTCCCCTTAATCATGGAATTCATGTTTTCTAACAAAAATATATGAACTAATATAATTATAATTATATAATTATGTTTTTCCTTTTTATACATATGAAAACAGAACAACCACCTTCCCTACCTTGGAAAAATTCACCATATGGTCACTTAAATTCTATTTAGTTTGAGGATATAAGGTATTTTGTTAGAGATACTGGGAATTTGTTTATTTAAATGAACAAAATAAATCAATATAAAACATCTGGGGCAGGGGAAAGTCAGAAAGCAGAGAAAGTTGGAGAATCGTCTTAAGGCATGGAGTATAGGAATGATGCATAAAAGTTAGGTGGTCAGAGCAAAAGTGGGGGACACTAAGAGGCCAGGAACATCCCAGGTTGGAAAACACAGCCAGTAGTTTTCTTTTGTAGGGTTGTGCTCAGAGCAATTAGTCTCTAAAAAAAAAAAAACAGAGAAATATTATGCAGGTAATTAGCAACTTGAGATAATTAGTTTTTAGGTTAAAAGCCTGACTTCTCAAACTAGAAAATGTTGATTCAAATCCCTGCTCTACATATTAGCGGTGTGAACCTTAACCTCTCCATGCCTCACTTTTCCTCAACTAGAAACAGGAATGATATTAATAGTGCCTGTGATAGGATTGTCGTAAGGAGTAAATGTGCATATGCTTATCATATATTAAGTGCTATTTACATGTTTGCCATGACAGGGATGCAGGAAAGCAAAAAGAACATGCTCCCACCCTTACTAAAATAAAACAAAAACATCAGATAATGTGAAATTTCATTATTTTTCTTGAACTTATAAGAAGGGTAAAACTTCAGGGCAACCACAGACCACACACACACACACACACACACACACACACACACACACACACACAAACTGGAGAAAGTCTAGAGAAATAGTTCCTCTTGGTGCAGACTTGCAAAGGGGAACAGCAGTCACCCAGATTATTTTCCCCAGTCTTTCCTACAGAACCAAAGTTTTAAATTGCTAGAGAAAGTGCAATAATCACTGTCACCCTTAGGGCCCTGGTGTAAACCTATTTTAATGGGTAAACACACACACACACACACACACACACACACACACACACACACACCCTTCACCTATGTGGAAAGGACAGGAATACATATGCTGGACCCAGGTCTACGGCTGGGAATGGGGCAGCAGCTCTAAGAAAATGAACACTTGGACCCATGGACATAGAAGCTGCCTAAGACTGAGGCTTAACCACAGCAGATAAGGCCACTTTCACCTACCCCATCCCTCAATCAGGCCAACAAGTATTAAACAGCAATTAACTCTGATACCCGGTTGGAAGACAGGCAGGAATATGAAGAGAGGATCTCTGACACAGACAAAAGGGACACCTAAAGCTACCAATGGAGCAAATATTGAGAAAAATCTCTGGAAAATGAACTCCCACCCTAAACACAAAGTAATGCCAGAGAAATCTGTAGTCTATGGTACACTGAGAATAATTATAAGAACAACAAATCCCCACTCTAAAGGGGAATAAAATGTGTACATGCACTCATTTTCAAGCAAAAAAAAAAAAAAAAAAAAAAAACCTACCTCAGTATCTACTATCCTACACAAGATGTCTGATTTTCAACAAAAAATTATAAGGATATAGAAAAGCAAGAATAAAAAAGCACAATGTCAGAGACAAATTAATAGAATCAGATACAGATATGAAGAGAAATTAGAACTATCAGATAAAGAATTTAAAATAACTATAATTAATATGTTAAATGCTCTAATAGAAAAGGCAGATAACATGCAAAATCACGTAGATAATTTCAACAGAGACACAGAAACTATCAGAACAAACCTAATAGAAATGAAGGATAATAGAGATGAGGAATGCCAGTTTCATCAGTAGACTTAACACATGGGGAAAAAATTAATATGTTGGAAGATGAGTCACTTGCAATTACCCAACTGAAATATGAAGAAAATAGAAGGTGGAAAAAAATCAGAGAATTCAATACTATAGGACAATATTAAAAAGTCTAACATAAGTATAATTGGAATATCAAAAGGAGAAGAGAGAGAGAACAAAGCAAAAGAAATATCTGAAGAAATGACAGTGGAGAATTTTCTAAAGTAAAGACAGACACCAAATCACAGATTCACAAATCACAGAGAATACCAAGCAGGACTTTTAAAAATCATTATTTATTATTAGTACTATTTTTAAACAGGGTCTCACTCTGTCATCCAAGCTGAAGTGCAGTGGCATGATCATGGCTCACTGTCACTTCAAACTGCTGGGCTCAAGTACATCTGATAATTGGAGATAATGACATTGTTCTGCAGATTCAAGTTTTAAATTTTATATAAAACACTTATAACAGTGCCTGAAACACAGTAAATACTTAATAACTATTATTATGCAAGAGTACAGCTTCACTACTCAAGGAATGTCAGCAGAGTTTAATCCTGAACGTTTGACACAATCAGGAACAGATACCTACTGGTAAATCAAGACCAGTGTCCGGAAGCCCTTGCTTGCCTGGCCATAACAGCAGTAAGACTACTAGCAGGCACAACTAAGATAGTTTTCTGGTGGAAATACTTTGGTAAAAGAACTCTGCAACTTGCTGAATTTTCTCCATGGGTGGGGGCTAGCAATTAGTAAGAAAGTGGAATTAATGTTAGTATGATTCCAAACACAATATGGGGGTCACTGGGGAAGTAAATGCTTATACTAAGCACTGTATTATACCCTTTACAGATTTTATTTCATATCTTTGCAATGCTTTAGTAAAGCAGGTATTATTTCCACTATATAAATAAGAATCCAAACAACCAGTTAAGTGACTTCCCCAATGACAAACAGCTAATAAGTAGTAGTGCCAAGTTTTGGACCCAGATTTGCCTAAACCCAAAGCCCAAATTCTCTCCCAGACATAGCTCTGTATCCCTATTATTTGCTGTTTTGAGTGCTAAAAATCACTTAATTCATGGAATTACCTTAAGCTCTATAGGAACGCTACTTCACTTGACGTAAGTGCCATGATCATCTTCATATCCACGTGCTTTAAAAAAAAACTTCTAAGTAACACAGAAGGTCTTATTTACCACTCCAAAACTTACTAAGATGCTATTATGCCCTAGTCACTGTATTAGGAACTTTATACAGGCTAATTATCTCATTTAACCTAGCCGAATACCTTTCAAAGAAGGTAGCAGTAAATATATCCTACAAGTTAAAAAATTAAGGTGTATGGCAGATATTCTTAGTGCCCTTCGAATATCCTCTCAGCTCTTACATTCTTGCAGACTGACTTGGCTTGCTTTCAGCTATAAGAACCTGTGACTCTGCCAGGGGGCAGCCTCAGTCATTGAGTAATAAATATGATGTAATGAACACTCACTGACTATTGAACATGACAAACAAATACCTTATCTCCCCCGCCCCTGGAAGTGGAAGAGGTAGGCTAACTATAATGCTAAAGAGTGATCTACACTGTCTCCGAAGTTCCCCATCCCAGTGGTAACTTGATTGCTAATGCATTCTGAATAGGCCTCCTTGCCTTCCCTGTATCACTTCCTCATTCCTTTGTGAACAATTTCTGGGATTACCTTGGAATAAATGACCTGCACTAAAATCTTTGTCACAGGGTCAGCTTCTGGAGGAACTCAAATGAAGTCAATTCACAGTAAATGCTGAGCAAATTTTAAACTGAAAAACAATTTTCAACTGGCTCCATATTATAATCAACTGAAAAAGTTTCAAAAACATTGATGTCCGGACCCCATCAACAAAGATTTTTACTCAGTGCTGTTGGGTGGGGTCAGATATCCATATAGTCAGAAAGCGCCTTAGCTATTCTACTGTGTAGCCAGGGTTGAGAACCTCTGCTACAGAGTGGTTTTCCACTGCAATAATATTATAATAGATGGTTCACTCTTCCAGTGGGCCATAAGTATCTTAATGGTAGGAACTTTGTCTTATTCATCCTTTTTATCTGAAGCTTCTAGATTTCTACATATATGTACTCTCTGTATAAATGGTACATATGTGTACTCTTTAAATATCTGCTGAATAAAAGTAATCCATTCCAGTACTGCTACTCTGGGGAAACTTGTGGTGGTTTTAAAAGTATATCCACACGTTCTCTGATATTCCTCCCTTCAAGAAGTGAAGCTTAACTCTCCTCCCCTTTAATATGAGCTGGACTTAGTAACTCATTCTATTTTAATGACTAGAACATGGCAGAAGTAATGGTATGTCACTTCTGAGATTAGGTTATAAAAGATTGTAGCTTCTGTCTTGGTGCCTCCTGTGAGCTCTCTCCCTCTCTCAGGTCACTCACTGGAGTAGGAGTTATGTCAAGAGCAGCCCAGTGAGCCATGTGAGTGAGCTTGGAAGTGAATCCCTCAACCCCAGTCAAATCTTGAGAGAATGCTGCTCTTCCTGAAGGATTGACTGCAGCATCATGAAAGACCCTAAGTCAGAGCCACCCAGGTAAAGAGTTTGCAGATTCCAGACCATCAGAAACTGTGCAAGATAATCAAAGTCTGTTGTCTTAAGCTGCTAATTTTGGAGTAATTTGCTATGCAGAAATAGATAATGAAGATATAGCTCTTCATTAGAATATACCAGGCCAACATTCATTGCATCAGGTAAATTAGTTGGCAATCCATTTTCAATCTGGGAACAAGATGACTGATCCCACCACAATCCACAAATCTCTCCAGGAAAAATAAAAAGGTAAGACTAAAGTGGATATTTGCTATTTGTAGAAACAACACACCAGAGAAAAGTTTACATAAATGAACTGACCTAACATACTGCATTTCTCATCCTCAAGAGAGTACACACTGCAATCCTAGTATGTTAGCTCCATTCTATTTTGGCTGTAGTTCTGATTTTACCATGAGAAAGAGAATTTCTGTGGACTTCTGTGTTCTTACCACAACCCATTCAGTGAAGGAAGTTCTGTTACTACTCTTTAGGACCACATGATAATAGAGTACTTGCTCATGATTTAAAGCTTAGTGAAAAGTGAAAGATTTCTTTCAATAGAGAAAATTTTTAAAGATTTACTTTTTAAAATTTTTTTGGTGGCAAACCTTCTTTCTAAATAGAGGTAAGTAGCTTAAAAAATAATCTTAGATAAGCTATATTAGAAGCAGATCTTGTACCTGTAGTTGATTCATTAAGGAAGTGCTCCCAGGAGAAGCTAATAGGAGAGTGGGAAAAGCAAAAGAGAGAAGAAGCCAAGCAAGAATGCAGTTTCAGATCAAGTCCCACACTCAACCTCATCCTGGGGGCAAAACCTGTCCTTGTGGACAAGGAGGCTCTAGAGCCAGCTCAAAGGTAATCATCTGGACTAAACTGAAGGTGGAAGAAGTTATTAGCAAAGCCTGGAAAAGCTGAAGGATGGGTATATAGAGTGATTCAAAGAGATCAGAAAGGGGCCCCGATAGAGTTTTCTACAGAAACTAACTTCAGACACTAGCCACATTACTCTGTTTTTATACAATTGCCATAAATTAGCAAATAAAATACACAGATGCCTACTTAAATTTGAATTTCAGATCAACAATGAAGAATTTTTTAGTTTAAGTATGTGCCAGGCATCATATATACATACATACATATATATATATATATATATATATATATATATATATATATATATACATATATTTTTTTTTTCCCTAAATAAAAGAGACTTCAGTAGTTAGGAAAGTCAGGTTTGTTTCTTAGATCACCAGATATCCCATATTAACTTTGAATCAGTTTGAAAGTATACTCTTGTTCTGGTTGTAGAATATCAAAAATATCAGGATTAAAACCAAAGAAGAATTCAAATATTTCACTCATTTATTAATTCACCTATCTATCCCATAAATATTTACTGAGTGCTAACTACAAGACAGTGCTGTGTACTGGAAATACAAGAGGAAAGTCAGACACTATGTCTATACTAATGGAGCTAATGCTTTTCAAATATTCATAGATATTTAAATTTCCATAGATATCTGGCATCCTGTAAACATATAGTGGATCTTAAACAAACACTGCTTATGTGACCAACATTATTTTTCTTAAAATCCTATTTGCATTCATTTGGAAGTAACAGGTAGAAGGGAATATCACTATTCACATATTCAGCACATTTGATTCTATGTCTCATTTGATTCTCATTTGACATGTATTAATTACTTAATCTAATTTTACTGATTAAAGAAATAACAGAAGTTAATTCCCACATGTGTGCTAGGCAGAACTCTCTAGGTGTAATGTGTTTGGTTTTTGGAAAAGACTTATCAAGAGCAAGCCACAAGTGTATTATATTTTAATAAAACAACCAATAACTTGTTCAGAGTATGAGAGTCTTGTCAGAAACAGTCGTCTACTAAAGTAGTTAACAAAAAATCAGAAATGTTTTCAAAATATTGTACTCTGTTTTTAAATCATGAATAATCTACACCACCACCATCACTACCATCCGAGTGGCTTTTTATACTATTCTCCTGGTGTCCCTGAGTGTACTATTATTTTTAGTTAGAATCAATAGCACACATTTCCTCAGAGATAACAGACTTTTGTTATGTTGCCAATTCAAATCCTCAATTCCCTAATTTCCTTCAAAAGTACAATATTGTTTAATCTGCTGTCGTAGAAAGATGCTGCATTCACTATAGGCCTACTTAGCAATAGCTGCGAAAGACATTATTTTTAAGAAGCTTTACAAACAAAGCACAAAATATAGATGAACCTTACTGTGTTCTCTATTTTAATCAATCTGAAAATTCCTTCAATGTGACACTTAGATTCTTTTCCAAAACTTTAGGAAAAACAAAAAAAAAAAAAAAACAGAGGAATAAAACAAACTGAATCAAATTTAGCAGAAGAATAATCACAAATATCTACATAGGAAAACCTAATGGAGACTTTTAAAGTTTACTCCTCTAATTTCTGTATGGTATTTCTAAACCTCATTTTGTCCTTCAGAATATTTAAGGAGACAAAGTTTGATAAGGAACAAATGTCACCACAAACAATTGGCAGTGCTCCAGTAGAATATAGATTAGAGATTCTAACTAAAGCTTAGCGAAGGTTTTCTATACATTTGTCAAAGTACAAGTAAAACTAAAAATGTCAGTCAGTCAGTTTCCTGATTGCTGACCTAATACCTTTAAGCAGCACCCCAGTTCCTATGTGTCCTATTGACTTGATCCTCAGCAGAAAGACAAGAGAATCCTATGGTCCCTGGCTGGTGACAAACATTCTCTCCTTGAGCAAATGCTACTCAGGCTCCTCTGAACTGTCTTCTCACTAGGCCCTGATTTTGAAGTTCCTCTCTGAATTTTCTAATTTTAGCAAGAATCCTGGATTTTTTGGAGTAGTCAAAGTCCTTCTCCCTCTCAATACAAACCACCCTTCATATCTGATCGGTTCCTCACACTCACAAGTGCCCGAGGTGATGTCTGACTACCCTAGCTTATCTTCAGCCAGGCTTTTGTTAAGTCAGGTTAGCCAGAATTCTCCCTTACTTCTTATGTTTCCTCTTAGTTTTCCATCCAATGGCTCCTATCTAGCTTCTTGGCTATAAATTCCCACTTTTACTTGTTCATTCCGAGATGAGCCCAATCTCTCTCCCACACTGTGAAACTCTACTGCAAAGGTCCCTACACTTATGGTGATGATCTTGACTAGTCAGCCTCAGCCTTACTGTTCTTTAACAAGTATTATGAATAATTTTTTAACATTGGCTACAGTCTAATGGAAGCCATCACTATGAAGAACCCCAATGAAATTTTCTTCTCATGAAGATAAAATGAATATCCTTAAGCAATCAACAAACAGTTCTAAGGTATTTATCCAGGGAATTGCATAATATCCCTAAGTATATTCCAGTGGATACTAGTACCAAGAACTCTAATAGGTATTATCTGAAAAAAAAAAAAATCCCAACGTCAAATGTTTGAGACAACTGAAAAAAAATTAGAAGGACTATTCCCCCAACTGAATAAGGGTCTTTTCATATGCTAATGAGTATTGTGAACCTCCAAAGGTAGAGTACCTATGCAGTTTTCTAATTTTTCTTTAAGTCCAGTGTTCTTTTTCCATATAGAATATTGAAGTCACCACTGTTCAGAAAACACTTATCTCTGCCTTCTCCCATGGTACCCACCAAGGAAACTTAAATTTTAAGCAAAGGGTCAAGGCCCTGAACCAAGGGAGTGAAATGCTGAAGGTTAGATTTCACTAGGTAGACAAACAATAGATGCAGAAGAATTTAAGGAGTTATTTAGGCTTCACAGGGATTCTAGAGACACAACTACACCAAAAATTAGGAACAGCAATGCTAGTACATTCAGAGAAAAACAGTATTTCTTAGCCTAAGCCTTCATATGTAAAAGCTGCTTTTCAGAGTTTCCTCTTATCTTCAAATTATACTTTTTCAAATTGTAAGGAACCACCTTTAATTTATTTTCTCCTAGGACTGAAACTTAATCATCTAGGAACAAAAGGGAATAGCTGTTTAACTATCATATGCAAATATACTCTTTAGAAAAGAGACCAGCCATTCTGCTACAATAGCCACATGGTAAAATTCAAAATTTGCAAAGTGTTCTTTGCGTCCAAAGCACATGCAAATGAATATTCCCTTGAGGTCAAGCCAATCCATTTCCTTATTCCAAAAATGTCCTATGAAACAGGTCATTTCATTTTAAATGTTGAGTATAATACCTTATTACTCACACACTCTATTGTACAAATTTGCTACATGGAATATTCATTTCCAAAGACTAAGTTGTTTCTTACACAGTCAACAGTAGCACCATTAAGAATGTAAAAATCTGTTTTTTAAAAAAAATCAGATATATTCAGTACTTCAGTGCTGACTGGAAGGAGAAATATCCTCTCAACTAGTATGCATTCTGTTTTCTCTTTCCTTTCTTTGTGTTTATTATTAATCTGTCAGTCTCTGTGGGTTTTTTGTTATTTAAGAGGGGAGGAAAGGTGCTGTCAGTTTCAAAACAGTCTGCCACTGACACACTAGAAACAGATTTAATTATTCTGGCATAAAAAGCTAGGAAAGCAAAATAAATACATTTAATACAGACAGACTCTCACCTACCCTAATTGCTTATGCAGTATAAGGGCTTTCAAATAATAAGTCCTTAAATAATAAATTGATATGGGAAAGAATAATGATACCCAGGTGTGAAACCTTAATCTGAGGGCTGGGCTGCATACTCAATGGCGTAATTGCCTCTATTACCACATTCTGGCTTAACATAAGGGTTTGAGTCATGGAAACTGGATAAAAATGAATGACAAACTATGTTCAAATCAGAAGATCATACAATAGAGACCAGGTATCTAAATAACTACTTGAAATGTAAAAGCAAGCGTCAGTTTTATATGAAACATTCCCTTTAGACAGGGGCTGCACTCAGTCAAAACCACACAAGCATGGGTTAGGAAACTATTCCATTAAGGACTTGTGTTCTTAGTCAGAAATCCTCATGTAAGAAACTTCTTTTATTTCCAAATAATACCTCAACATACTACGCCATAACTAAATTCTGTTATTTAAAAAGATCCTCCTCTGTCCCATACTGAGGCCTCTCACTACAGGCTTCCTAATACACCGATTTGTATTTATCTTCTATTTTGTATATTCATGAAGTAACTTATCTAACTGGCTAACATCTGATCTATAATCAATGATATTTCTGGAGTTCACATTTCTTCACACCAAAAAAAGAAATTATTTGAAAAAAAGAAAGATTAAATCTAGTGCCAGCATCTTTTTGATATGTTCTAATGATTTTTCTTTGTAGCGTAAAAATTTAAAAATAGGATATTTCACCAGTCCACAATTCTGAAATCCAAAAAGATCTGAAAATTGAAAGCTTTTCATAATTCATTTGGCAGCAAAATCTGATTATTCCTACATTTCACTGAAGAGGTATTAATGTATTTTATTAAGTGATATTACAAACCAAACCTTCTGCTGATATTACAAAGTATATGGTGTGTGCTGATGAAGACTCTTCCTGAAAAAACTTTATTCGGCCTCCTTTGAACCCTCTTCTCAAGTAGGCCCTGGCCTTTGGGCTTTAGTGCTCCTTTTAGCAACACCCTTTGAGCAAGAGTCCTGTTAAATCAATTTAGGAAGAATCCTCAATCCTGGATACCACATTACTCTCAGTATTTGATCAAATTCCTCATTCCCACCCTTGGTATCTGATCACCATGGCCTGCCTGCAGCAAGAATCCTGTTAAGTCAGTTCAGCCAGAATCTCCCCTTACCCTTGATGTTTCTTCTTAGGAGTTTTCCATTCACTAACCTTCACCTTGCTCCTTGATTATAAATTCCCATTTGTCTATGCAGTATTTCGAATTAAGCTCAGCTCTATTCTGAGGACTCTCCTCCTATACTGCAATAGGTCCTGAATAAAATCTGATTTTACCACTTTAACTACTGCTAGTCTCTGGTTTCCTTTAACGGTGTACCAAGTTATCTTTCTAAAAGTCTGAAAAATTCTTAATTCTAGCATAAAACTGGCTTAAGGATTTCAGAAAAGATATTGCAATCCTGCTTGTGTATACTTACCGAATTGCAATCTGACTTACATATCAACATATGCAAATAATTGAAAACTATGGCAACTCATGCATTACAAGCAAGACTGCTAGAGTAAATGGGAGAGTTTCCTGAGACATGCTACAGGGGTGTGGCTCACCTGTTCAGTCGTACCATTGCTCAAAGCCCTTGCAGGAGGAGAAGCATGAAGATGGGCAGGTGCAGAAGCTAGAGCAAGTGCTTTGGGCTCTGGCCTTGCAGTAGTGTCTAGGGGTGAGTACCTGCAATACCAGTATTACTATGCTCTTTCAGCTTTGTCATCCACAGACAGCTCGAGTGTTGACTAGCTCAATGGACCCTCTGCCTTTTCATAAGGGCAGAGGGCCAGTGTGATAGCTTTCTGTATCTCAGAAAATTTGGGTCACATACGGGCTTGAAGGATGAATGTGAGATTATACTGAGTGGTGGAAGTGGCTTTCAGTGAGATGGATGGGGAGCTGGAGGTGGGGGACAGAGTGGGAAGGTGATCTTCCCCTGGAGTTGGGCTGCCCATTGGCTGGACTCCTCTCCGACTGCCTCCAGATGGGCTCATCTCAGCATTTAGACGTTCCTCCTTGATATGGTTTGGCTCTGTATCCCACTCAAATCTCATCTTGAATTGTACTCCTATAATTCCCACATGTTATGGGAGGGACCTGGTGGGAGATAATTGAATCATGAGGGTGATTTCTCCCATACTGTTCTTGTGGTAGTGAATAAGTCTCATGACATCTGATGGTTTGATAAGGGGAAAACTTTTTCTCTTGGCTCTCATTCTCTTTTTGCCTGCTGCCATCCATGTAAGACATGACTTGCTCCTCCTTGCCTTCTGCCATGATTGTGAGGCTTCCCCAGCCACATGGAACTATAAGTCCAATTAAACCGCTTTCTTTTGTAAATTGCCCAGTCTTCGGTATGTTTTTATCAGCAGTGTGAAACGAACCAATACACTCCTCTTCTCTCTTTCTCTGACATGTTGTCACACTGTTTGTCTGCTGCTCTAGCTTGCTGGTCTGCTTCTGGAGCCTGGGGTTCAGGGTTTATATGGGTGTAGGATAGAGGGTGTGGTGGGCCAAAAGGAAATATTTTGGGCATGAAACTAGGAATGCCTGTCCTCATTTAGGGCCATGAGGTTGGTCTTAAGGCTTGAGTGTGTGGGGGGCCTTTGTCAAGGAACCACCCTCTTCTAGCCAGTACTTCCCCGTCTCCTGTCAGTATCAACTGCAACCAACTTCTGTGTTGCATATCATTTGATTTGTATCTCATAGCTTGGGTGGCTCTGATGTCATTGATGGGTCATTTAGATCAAACTGATTACTCTATGACAAGGTAACAGTAACAAACATGAGCTTAACATTCTTCCTTCATTCAACTGGTATTGTAGCTGTCTAAAAGGTTTTTCCTGCCTGCTACATAAAAACAGACTATGGTATTGCAGAAGAGAAAGCATTTAATAGACATGAGGCCAGCTGGCCATGCCATATAGGAGATAGAGTTTGTCCTCAAATCATCTTGTCCAAAGCTTGTAAGTTAGGGGTTTTTCAAAGACAATTTTGGGGTGGTTGGGATATCCAGGTAATCAGTACTTGCTGCTGATTGGTTGGAATGGAGATGAAATCATAGACGATCAAAGATGTTCTCCTGTGGGCTGAATGGCTTCTGGGTGGGGCCACAGGTATGGGGTTGGCAGGTCCAGGTAGAACCATGGGTGTCAGACATGCAAAAAATACCTGAAAAGATCTCTATAAAGGCCAATCTTAGGTTCTACAATAGTAATATTATTTGCAGGAGTAATTCAAGAAGTTTCATATCTTATAAACTCTGAAATAATGGCTGACAATCATTTATGTCTGGGCCTTGGCAGCAGCACTCAGGCTCCTCTCCTCCCGCAAGCCTGAAGGCCTCCCATTAACTTTACAAAAGGAGTTGAGTCCTGGGCAAGGCCTATGATAATTTAAACTACAGGTTAAATGTCTTCCCAAGTTAGCTCAGCCAAATAGCCCAGGAATAATTAAGAGAAAAGCAAGACGGGTAATAAGTTAGCTCAGATCTCTTTCACTGACATAATTTTCTCTTTTCTTTTTTTTTTTTTTTTTTCTTTTTTTTTTTTGAGACGCAGTTTCGCTCTTGTTACCCAGGCTGGAGTGCAATGGCGCGATCTCTGCTCACCGCAACCTCCGCCTCCCGGGTTCGGGCAATTCTCCTGCCTCAGCCTCCTGAGTCGCTGGGATTACAGGCACGCACCACCATGCCCAGCTAATTGTTTGTATTTTTAGTAGAGACGGGGTTTCACCATGTTGACCAGGATGGTCTCGATCTCTTGACCTCGTGATCCACCCGCCTCGGCCTCCCAAAGTGCTGGGATTACAGGTGTGAGCCACCGCGCCCGGCCCTGACATAATTTTCTACTGACATAATGTTTGCAAAGATGGTTTCAATACAATATTTTTCTTAAAAAATTTAAAACCTTTTATTAATTCAATTTTGGGTATTTTCAATATTCAGACTTTCAGATAAATAATCCTCCACTAGGTATATAGGTATATTTTTACTGAACATAGCTAAACACAAGAAGTATAAGACTGTTATTTAGGGTGTGAACCTAAAAGCAGAATTTTTATTTTGATCTTACATTTATCTAATATTGTTATAGTAGGCAGCTAGTCAGGCAAGAGCAGGGTAGGGGAGAACCCCCACCCCACCAGGAATATCAGGCAACCAACAGGTGATGGTCAGGGAGTTGTTACACTGTCACTCTAAAATAATAATCAGTCACAGCTAGTGTCAGGGAAAGGCCATCCCTCAACAGAGAGAAAAAAAAAAAATAACCTGAAACTTGTGATCAGCAGCTTCCTAATAAGATCTCAGGAATTAGGCAAGTGGGCTCAATCAGGTATACTAAGAGGCAAAATGGTGGGGTTTAACTAGTATATACTTTCCAGGAACATTTGACTGGTAAGAGGACACCTTAACTGAGCATATGTACAACTCCAGTAAACACACTGTACGTGTGGAAAGCCCACCCCAAGGGAAGAATCATTGAGGATAGGGATGTAGGACCCTGGAAGTATGTCAGTGTATAAAAACCCAACTCAAAGGTCAAACGGAGCACTTGATCTCTCAAATTGCCAGCTTGGCCATCTTCCAAGTGTATCTTACTTCCTCTTGTTCTTGCTCTAAGCTTTTTAATAAACTTTCACTCCTGCTCTAAAACTTGCTTCCATCTCTCACTCTGCCTTATACCCCTCAGTCAAATTCTTTCTTCTGAGGAGACAAGAACTGAGGTTGCAGCAGACCCATATGGATTCACTGTTGCTAACAGTAGTCAGGTTTTTTTTTTTTACTTTAAACATGTATTACTTTTATAATTAAAAAATAATTGTTCATACAGTCATGTATGGCATAATGATGTTTTGGTCAATAACCAATCAAATATATATGGTTGTCCCATAAAATATAATACTATATTTTTACTATACCTTTTCTATGTTTAGATATGTTTAGCACAAATACTTACAATTGTGTTACAATTGCCTGCAGTATTCAGTATAATAGCATGCTGTACAGGTTTGTAGCCTAGGAGTAACAGGCTACACCATGATAGCCTAGGTGTGTAGAAGGCTATCCCATCTAGATTTGTGTAAGTACACTCTATGATGTTCACACAATGATGAAATCACCTAACAGCACATTTGTCAGATGTGACCCCAATGTTAACTGACACATTACAATATTTTGAAGTTTAAATTTTAAAAGTTAAATGCTACCATACTGTACTGTATGGTACAGATATAGACATTCTGTTCAGTCATCCTATGGAGGGCTTTTTCAAATATGTCTGATTACTGCTGAACCTTTCTTTTCCATTTCTCTCATTCTCACAACACTTGAAGTTCCTCTTACATGAAACCTGTGTGATTTCCTCCCTGGAAAGCATGCAACAGATACTCTCCAGAACCATACACAGAAAAAAGTGTCCTTCCCCACATCATTCAAATACTGTTTCAATATAACCAACATCAAGATAAAGTGAACAATGCTCAAATACAGTAGAGGCAGAGACTTCTATCTTTGAAGGCCAAGACAAAGTCATTGCACATTTTCAGAATCATTTCAGAATAAGTTAAATGAAATTTAACAACTACAGATATTTTACCCTCTTCTATGGAATCATAATCCAGAGTGCATCTTTGGCTGAGAGTTATCTACATGAAGTATGCCAATGTTTAACAGAGTGACACATAAGCATATGAGAAGAGTTTCCTTCCTTTTCTAGCCTCAGCTCCAAAAGTAAAACCACAGAAATTCTCTACGTGAATTTATGTCAGTCTAGCCTGGACAATATGGGCTAATGCTCTATACCTAGAACAAATATCTGTATTTTTGACAGAAATATATAACAAACATATTGAAATTTTGTTACATGTTTCCATTTGTATTAGTCTGTTCTCATGCTGCTAATAAAGACATACCCCAGAGTGGGTAATTTATAAAGGAAAGAGGTTTAGTGGACTCACAGTTCCACTTGGCTGTGGCAGCCTTACAATCATGGCAGAAGATGAAGGAAAGGCAAAGGGACATCTCACATGGTGGAAGTCAAGAGAGCATGTGCAGGGGAACACCCCTTTATAAAACCATCAGATCTCATTAGAGTTATTCACTATCATGAGAACAGCACAGAAAAGACCTGTCCCCATGATTCAATTACCTCGCCCTGTGTCCCTCTCATGACATGTGGGAATTATGAGAGCTACAATTCAAAATGAGATTTGGGTGGGGACACAGTCAAACCATATCATTCCACCCCCAGCCCCTCGCAAATCTCATGTCCTTATATTTCAAAACACAATCATGCTTTCCCAGCAGTCCCCCAAAGTCTTAACTTATTTTGGCATAACTCAAAGTCCACAGTCGAAAATCTCATCTGAGACAAGGCAAGCCCCTTCTGCCTATGAGCCTGTAAAATCAAAAGCAAGTTAGTTAATTCCTAGAAACAATGAAGGTACAGGCATTGAACTTATCCAAAACCAAGGGGCTATGGGGCCCATGCAAGTCCAAAATTCAATGTGGCAGTCAAATCTTAAAGCTCCAAAATGATCTCCTTTGACTCCATGTCTCACATCCGAGTCACACTGATACAAGAGATAGGCTCCCATGGCCTTAGGCAGCTACAGCCCCCCTCCTGGCTGCTTTCACAGGCTGGTATTGAGTGTCTGCAGCTTTTCCAGGCACACAATGCAAGCTATTGATCGATCTACCATTCTGGGGTCTGGAGGATGGTGGCCGTCTTCTCACAGCCCCACTAGGCAGTGACTCAGTGGTGGCTCCAGCCTTACATTTCCCTTCCATATTGCCCTAGCAGAGATTCTCCATGAGGTCCCTGCCCCTGCAGCAAACTTCTGCCTGGACATCCAGGCGTTTCCATACATCTTCTGAAATCTAGGCAGAGATTCCCAAGCTTCAAATCTTGACTTCTGTGCATCGATAATCTCAATACCATGTGGAAGCTGCCAAGGCTTGGGGATTTTACCCTCTGAAACCACAGCCTGAGCTATACCTTGGCCCCTTTTAACAAAGGCTGGAGCAGCTGGGACACAGGGCACCAAGTCCCTATAAGATGCACACAGCAGAGGGGTCCGAGGCCTGGCCCACAAAACCATTTTTTTCTTTTAGGCCTCCAAACCTGGGATGGGAGGGGCTGCTACAAAGGTCTCTGACGTGCCCTGGAGACATTTTCCCCATTGTCTTCACTATGAACATTTGGCTCCTCTTTACTTATGCAAATTTCTGCAGCTGGCTTGAATTTCTCCCCATAAAATAGGTTTTTCTTTTCTACTGCATTGTCAGGCTTCAAGTTTTTCAAACTTTTATGCTCTGCTTTTTCTGGAACACTTTGCAGCTTAAAAATTTCTTCTACCAGATACCCTAAATCATCTCTCTCAAGCTCAAAGTTCCACAGATCTCTAGGGCAGGGGCAAAATGCTGTCAGTCTGTTGTTAAAACATAGTAAGAGTCACATTTATTCCAATTCCCTAAAAATTTTAAAATCAGCTGGGTGTGATGGTATGTGCCTATAGTCTCAGCTACTCAAAAGGCTAAGGTGAGAGGATAATTTCAGATCTTTATCTATACCTGAGACCACTTCAACCTCATTGTCCGTATCACTATCACCATTTTGGTCAAAGCCATGAACAAGTCTTTAGGAGGTTCCAAACTTTCCAACATCTTTCTTCTTTCCTTTATGTACACTTATTCCTTAGACAATTTCATTTCATTTTTGACTTTATATATCAATACTCTCGATGCTTCCAAATGGGTACCTTTGCCACAGACCTCTTACCTAAACTCCACACTTCTGTATCCAACTACCTTCTAAATATCACAATGTGAGAGCAAGCAATCATCTCAAATTTAACATGTCAAGAAGTGATTTTTTGTTTTACGTGCATCAATAAATTTATCTAGTAACTCATACCAAAAACTCTGTAACTAGCCTTGAATTCTCTAACAACTCGTAACAAAAATACTTTTAAATGGTGTTGGGCTTCCCTTTTAAATGTGTCCAAACATATAAAGGAATCTTTTATGACCTGGCCAACCCATCATCAACTGTCACTAGATTATTTTTATGGCTTCCTAATTGGTCCGCTGCTTTCATTCCTGATCCTCTGCATTCTAATCTTCTCATAGGAGCTAGAGGGACACTTTAAAAAGTAAATCTGCCCATGTCATTGCTGCACTAAAAAATGGCTTCTCATCATCTTTCTGTGAGAACAGGGGGACACAGAGCCTGCAGGCCTTACCTCAGCCTTCAATGCCCAGCATGAGCTTTTACCCTTTTCACTTCTCTGGGCTCATCTTCTGCCATTCTTTTTTCAGTACATTCCACCACAGTTCAAATCAATGTCTTCACCACTCCTCAAACATATCAAAGAACATTCTGAGGGCCTTCACGCTTGGCTATTTCTTCTGCCTGGAATCCTTCCTTGTCTTCCAGATATTAGAATGGCTCATTTATTCTCCTCATTTAACTCTCAGCTTAAATCCCACTTTATTAGAAAGAACTTTCTTATCCACTTTACCCAAAATAAAAGTCAGTAACATCATACAACTACTAAATCAAGCTCAGTCAAAGGCCACCTCTGTGATCACCCTCCAGCATATTCATTACTCTCCATTCCCTTATCCTTATCTATTTTTCTTCCTAAAATGTATCCATTCATAATACTATACTACATATTAATTTGTATATTAATTAATTGTGTCTCCTCTACCACCACTGCTCAGAATGTAAACTCCTTGAAGTCAGGAGGTTATGATTTGTTTTGTTCACTGCTATAATACCAGCACCTAGAAGAGTATCTTCTTGATAAATACTTTAATGAAGGAATTGATGAATACACAGTTAAGATATTTATCTCCAGGTTGTTTGAAAATATAAAACTCCAAGAGATCGAAGCAGCAAATTATCCTAACACTCAATCTAAGTTAAAACAAAGCAGGAGACATAATGCTCATTTTGGACAAAAATACACTTTAATTTACTAGAAATTTAATAAATAAAAAAAGCAATACAAGATGAAAATTGGACTGAGATTTAGAAAACTTAGGTGAATATCCTGACTGGGATTCAAACATGTTTATGACCCTGTAAAAAGGGAGATTCAAAGAAATACCCTTTTCATATTAAACCTGAGATCCCACTATTCCCATAAAATGATTTTCCTTTTTAAAGAACACATATGGAATTAATAGACAATGGCTATTGTTCTTAAACAAAGTATGCCAAGATCTCTGTGTCCCTTCCAAGAGAAAGGCTACATGTAATGCCTACAAATCTGCCCATCAAATGGCACCTCATTGCCTTACAAATCTTACTTGCTAGTTTTATAAGCTTCTGTAAAAGATTATGAGAAATTTTTCCATCAGTGTCTCAAATAAACTGAAAAAAAGAAGGAATAAGAGATGGGTAGAACAAGAGTACAGAAGCAGAGGAGGAAAGGAGAAAGAGGAGGTGTGAGAAAAAGAAAAGGAGAAGAAGCAAGAGATATGGAAGGCATAAGAGGAGGGGAAGAAAAACAAAGATAAGTGATAATCACAGGTGGAAATACTACTCTCCAAAGCCAACATAAACCATTATATGGTGACCTTGTAGGGTTGGAAGAAAAGCCAAGAACAGAACTTCTTGCTACCTGCCCCGGGGTTCTAAAATAGTTCCTTTGGGTGAAGAACACCACCTTCAGGTAGAGAGTAGGATGATCACACCTAACAGTGCAATGGGTAGGTATTAACAGGATCAATCTCATGATGTTCTACAGCTTAAAGATCACTGCCATCAAATAATCACCGTATGATCTTGTTCAGAGAAAAGAAAGAGACCCATACAGGCAGAACAAAGTAAGCTACTTTATAAAATATAGTTTTTCTATCTTTTAGAAAGAAAAATAGGGAAAGAAGTGTGCCTCCCTATTTTTTCTAATTATTTAAGCTATATTTTTATCATTTCTTATCTATAAGTGGTATTCTGGAGTATTATTTCTTAAGTTATAATTTGTGGAATGCTGTATATAGCAGGTTTTGGTAGGTTTTCTTCATAAAATAGCATTCCATGGTAAAAATAAGTTTGTGAAACATTGAGATAACTGTGTTTTAACATGTTTATTTCTGGCAGGACTTCTCTTTACTACTATGCCAATGAACTTTATGAATCTCCAAGTGGAGAACTCTTCACAGTATATAGTATTTCCAAATTTTATCAGATGCTTTTATTTTTAAATGCTGCTATAACTGATAAAAGATAGTGAATATATAATAAGTGCTTTATCTTTTCCTTCCTGAAAGTCATTTAAATTATTATAAAAGATTAAATGAGATTAAACCCTCAACAATAAACAAAGTTGATGGGCCAATACTGAGTAAGAGTTCTCAACGAACTTATAGAATAATCAAAGAGGTCCCAGGAATAGGGAAAGAGGATAGGAGAAGCTACAAGCTAGACAATGTATGAAGAGGGATCCAGTGGAGAATATTGTCCACTGATCTAAAAGAACCAGAAAGAGGCTTGGGACTCGGCAGTATTATATACCATGTGGTCACAGAGGGGTATCTGATCACAGAAGTAAGATACAGAATTGAAATAGTAGATTAATTGAAAGTCTATACAAAATTGTCAACAGCTCCATCCTTCCCATTCCCACAATACAAAATAATTTGAGTTCAACATCAAATAGTTGTAGGCCTTCTCTAAAGATACCAGATGACAGAAGAGACCACCACATTCATTCATAAGGAGGATTCCCAATGCATCAGTCTTCTGCCAGACCATTCACTCCAAAGAGAATATAGATATTCTCAACAATGTATTCAAATCTGCTGATAATCTTCTACCATCTCACTCTTAAATATGAATTGATAATCATGGATGCTTAGAAACATAAGGAAAGCTCTTAAGAGAAGGAGAAAGAGATGAAGCAGAAGCACGACTTAAAACTTAAAGATAGTTCAGGGTTTTTTTTAACAAGTTGAATTTGCATCTTTGGAGAGATTTGAAAAACCGCATTAGAAAAATATGATTAGTAGTCTAAGAAAAATGAACAGTCATGGAAGAAGAAAGAAGGAATGCTTTAAAATAAAGAACATAAGTGCTAAAGAATAGTAAAAATAAATCACTAAGGATATAAAACAAAAGGGATTTTAAAAATTAGAGAAAATATAGGCCGGGCGTGGTGTCTCAAGCCTGTAATCCCAGCACTTTGGGAGGCCAAGGCGGGTGGATCACGAGGTCAAGAGATCGAGACCATCCTGGTCAACATGGTGAAACCCCGTCTCTACTAAAAATACTAAAAATTAGCTGGGCATGGTGGTGCATGCCTGTAATCCCAGCTACTCAGGAGGCTGAGGCAGGAGAATTGCCTGAACCCAGGAGGCGGAGGTTGCAGTGAGCCGA
>NW_022436964.1:3250911-3259944 GCF_009761245.1 Sapajus apella
GCAGGAGAATTGCCTGAACCCAGGAGGCGGAGGTTGCAGTGAGCCGAGATAGTGCCATTGCACTCTAGCCTGGGTAACATGAGTGAAACTCCGTCTCAAAAAAAAAAAAAAAAAATTAGAGAAAATATAAACAAATTAGAGTTTGTAGTCCAAGAGTCTAAAATTCAAATAGTAGGAGTCACAGAATAAGAGTACAGAGAAAATGAATGAGAACATCAGTAAGTACTCAGTCAAAATACATTCCCAGAATTTAAGGACTCAACTCTTCAGTCAAGCCCCGCACAACAAAAGATATCCATTTCCTCTTATCACCATGAAATTTCCAAACATTAAAAATAAGAGAAAAGCTTTAAAGTTTCCAGAGAGAAAATACAACATACAAAAGAATGAAAATCAGACTGCCATCAGACTTCTCATCTAAAATAACATACAGTACAATAGCTTTTGATTTCTGAGTAAAAATTATTTTAAGACTAAAAATCTACCACCATCCAAATTATCATGCAATGAGATGATAGTAAAGTAATCATCTCACAGGTTTGAGAAAACTTATGTCTTGGACAAGACTTTGCTTTCCTGGAAATTTCAGACCCTTTACACTCAGATTCCAAAACACAAGGTTTTAGAATTCTTATTTTTTTTTAATTTGGAGAAACTTCTTGATGTCAATCTAATGTGTTTCCCTTTGTGTTGTATGTTTTATTCCCTCAGTATAATTTTCTATTCACTCTTCCATTTGCCCATCAGCCATTTATCCAGCAATACATACTGACTGTGTGCTATATGCTAGGCATTGCACTAGTTGCTGCAAGGTATAGATAATTAAGCCATAGTGCCTACCTCAAGAGAATTTGCTGTCGATGACAGTGAAAGACATAGAAACACATAATTACAATCTCCTTGAGATAAGTGCCGTGGAAGATCAGATGAAGTGACACACGGTACAGTGGGAGTATCAGTTCTATTACATAAAAATCTTCTAATATTCTTCTTGGTCTATCTTAATTTCCTTAATTTACAGTCATTTACTTATTTTAAAGTACCCCAGGTGCTTGTAGCACTCTTTCTTCTGTTTCCATGATCAAGTCTAGTGCTTCCCAAACATGATACTTGGAATGCAGGGACACACTACTACTATCTTCCTTTATAACAGATTCATTATGCTGAACCAATAAATGTTGAGTTCAACACCTTTTAAAATCAGAAGACCACTGGTATTATCATAATAAAATTGCTTCTAAGGGACTTATGAGAAATACAGCATCTAAATTTTTGACCTTGTGCTATGCTTCCCTTCAAATAATCATGTGCGTAAAAACATGGTTTAAAATGTATTTGAAACTAAAATGCAGTTTTAAGAATCAAATGTATATAACAGTTTCAAGTTTGGCAACTAGTGCTGGTAGTTTTTTGTCGTTGTTGTTGTTGTTAAACTAATTATGCCTATTTTTACTGCTATCATTCTTGCTATCAAATATCTTTCTGTTAGATATCACATTCCCAGAGAGCCATATTCTACCCAGAGGTGTTTCTTTGCTCTGTTTGTGAACTGGAAAGGAAACAGAGCAGTAAAATTATTTTCAAGAGATTAATCATAATGTCAAGAATACAGATGAGATTTGATCATTGACTTAGAATTCTGTCTACTAGATCATACCCTTACTAATAACCTATTTTTCTTCACTGTGAATATCTGCCGGCTGAGGTCACACAGCAACTGGGAAACTTGCTACTCCCTGCTCTCTTTTAGCCTTAAATTAGACCTGTCCAGCCCTTGGGACTTTCATAAGGGACATAAATATTTTGTGAGGGCAAGAAGGGCAGCTTTTAGAAATAAACTCTATTTTTTCCTTATTATTTATAGCACTGAATGGTATTTAATTTAAAGCTTAAAAACAATGCTTTTGAAATCAGATCCAAAAGTACAATTTCATAGAACAATAAAGTGATTTCAAATAAAATGACAGAGCTTAAACTTGATTTAACCATTCAAAGCCATAGAATAGGATCATATGGTAGTCTGGTGCACTGTGGGTTGGGATAAGAGAAGGCATTGATATTGGGAGTCTAGACACAATGTGGTTGGTACAGTTGAACGGGAATGCTGGAATGCAGCCAATATAATGCACTTTGAGTTTTTTACACAAAATTAAGGTTGTAATGATTTTATCTGTATTAAGCAAAACACACACACAAAGATAAAATGTAAGTTTTCTAAAATAATTTAAACATCAAAGAACAGTACTTCTCAAAGTATAATGCTGGAGTTCTGGTCTATTGTATCAGAATTACTTGTGCGATTTGTTAAAAGTACAGATTCTTGGGCCTCCCATCTACTAATTAGAATCTCTGAGAACCTGCATTTTAATAAGTATTCCTAATGAATTTTCTGTACACTAAAATTTAAGAATCATAGAAAAAATAAAAGTTGAAGGATAGAAATTGACAGGCAACTGAATAAAACATCACACACACAAAAAAAATCTCCTGACAGGCCAACAGCCTATATGCAATTAGGGGATTGTAAACATCCATTAAGAGGGAGCCTAATGTCCATAGAAACAAAAATAAGCAAATAAACCATTAGGAATGATGAAGGGAATGAAGAATTAAATGGGTGAAGCTGGCAGTGGCAAGCAGGGGGTAGAATGAATGAACATTACAGAACCTCCTATGAAAAAAGGTGGATTCAGATGTCTGAGGATATTTCTGAAGGCCACGATACAGTTGGCTTCCTTGACAATAAAAATATTTCTGAGATGTCAATATCGTCTCAAAACCTCAGGTCCCTAACAACTGAAATCCACCACTACTCAAGGAAGTGGACTGAATAGTTAAAAGAAAAATCTCCCTCTCATCTTCAAAACAACAGGTGTGGTCCTAGCACTACATTCTGACTCAAATGGACATCAAGACAGCAAGACCAGCATTCTATTGTCCTCTCTGCTATTTTCTGCTGAATGTGGTTACCACCTTTTCTCTGTGGGTGCAAAGCATAAAATTACTCAGGCAAATAAAAGGGCTTGAAGTCAAATTAGTACAACAACTAAAAAAATAAGGGAAGCCTGTACAAACGCATATTTTATAAGGCTTTCTACATTCAAGTCTACAGAAGAATAAAAAGGGAAAGTAGATTTTTTTAATTGTGTTGTGGTGGGAAAAGGGGCTATTTAAAATTTTCAATTAGACAGCAGGAAGATAAAAACAAACTTGAGCCCTGAAAAATTTCAGGGGGACAGGTAAAATCTCTAAGCATTTAAGATGTATTAAGATATACTTTTTATGGTAGTTGCCCCTTATCCACGGGGAATATGTTCCAAGATACCTAGTGGATGCCAGAAATGGCAGATAGTACCGAATCCTATCTCTACTAGGTTCATTCCTATACATACAAACCTATGATAAAGTTTTATATAAATAAGGTACCATTCAAGATTAACAATAACTAATAATAAAGTAGAACAATTATAACAACATGTCAGCATCACTACTCTTGCACTTTGTGGCCATTACGAAGTAAAATAAAGGTGACTTGAACACGAGCACTTTGATAACCATGACAGCCACTTTGATAACAGAGATAGCTACTAAGTGCGTTAACAGGCAGGGAGGGTCTTCACCACAGATACACCGGACAAAGAAAGGGGTGACTCACATCATGGATGGGATGGAGCAGGATGGAAGATTTCATCACACTACTCAGAACAGCATGCAATTTAAAACTTAGGAATTGTTTATTTCTGAAATTTTCCATTTAATATTTTCAGACCACAGTGGACTGCTGGTAACTGAAACCAGAATAAGCAAAACCATGAATAAGGGGGGAATACTGTCTTCCTAGTTGGTTTATAAACAATGTCCCAAGTTTGCTTCAGTAATGAAATGCAACCCTCTTGGAGATCTTCAATGGCCCAGGAAACAGAGCCTCCATTCCAGGCTCACAGTAAACATTACTAATCAATAACTTCCTCACACTGAGCACAACGGCACCTCTAAAACTTGCTCAACAGACACATGAAATAATTTTTGCAAGTCTGGCTAGAATGTTGCCACTTTTTCAGCTTTTCTTTTAACAGGGCTCATATTTCTATATAAACTGGACAAGTGCCGGGAAACTTGAGCACTGGGTCCCATGAATCAAAGACTCCAATTTTCCTTTAGCACCTGTCAGGATGCTATAGTTCTGCTGCCCTGGCAGGTGCTCCTGACTCTACTGTGAGTACTTACAGAAAAGCTGACTTCCTTCCCTCTCCATCATGATGTTTTTTTCTGCAGAGAACACTTACTTCTCCTAAGTTTGGCAAAGAGCTCATACGTACTTAATTTGTGTATCCTCCAATATTTTCCCCTGTGTCTGTAGATAATACAACACAGTCCTTGTGCTTCTATAGTCAAGATCATTTTATTTTGTTTCAGGGCATGGAAAGACATTTTGTTTTCCCTCTGAAAGTACTTAAATAATATTTCTTTGTAATATTCCACAAGTTAGATTTGAGTATCTAAAAACTCTTATGTCATATGAGCATGTGCGCTCCAACAGTCTTTTTATTCCCAAAACATGAGGCAGTGAAGTAATTCCACCATACTTTCAATCACTAGAGGAAAGCTCTACACAACCGTAAAAAAATCATCTTTCAGCTGGGTTCCAAATGAGGTTAGAGTCTAACTTCAGAACAACCTGTATCAGTCAACAACATGAACATCTGAGAGCTGCAAATACCTGGTATACAACCAGGTGAAGCATGAAGTAGGAACTTCCAACATGGAAAAGCCCACAGATTGAGTGTTGCTTGCAAAGCCATAAAAGCAATTGTAGGTAATAGTCTACTTTGGATATCCATGCAGGCTTTCAGAAGACATTAGATATCAGGAGACAGTATCCATACTCCAGTAGTCATTACTTCAGGAGGAATGTTACAGATCTTTTGATATTTAGAATATGTGAGATCTAGAAATATGAATTAATTTGCTGAAAGTTACACAGAGAAGAAAGTTCCAGTTTCCAGGCTCTTTGGCCAGTTCTTTCTTCACTAGCCAACAATCCAAACAGTCCACCAGGTTTTTTGTTGTTGTTTTTTTGTTTTAGAGATAGAGTCTCACTCTATCACCCAGGATGAAGCACACAGGGGCACAATCATGGCTCGCTGCAGGCTTGAGTTCCTGGGCCCAAGTGATGCTCCTGCTTCAGCCTCTCAAGTGGCTGGGTCTATAGGTGCACAACACTGTGCCAGGCTAATTTTTTTTTGGAGAGACAGGGTCTCACTGTTTCGCCTAGATTAACCCATCGGTTCTTAGCTAAGAATGGATCATATTTGTTCAGTGTTGTAGGGGTACTTTTGTTTCTAAAACAAGTTATTTTAGAATGAATCTTCCTTTCATGTTGGATTCTGAAGAACAAATTAGTCATTTAGTGAACAAAAATAAATAGCACTTATTATTTAGATTTTAATGACAATTTAGAGCTAACAAAATAAAGCAGAAAAGTTTGGAATCCATAAATGATACTGAACAAGCCAGTAATGCCTCCTTTTTGGCATATAACTATATGGTTGCAAAACAGTAATTTCTAGAAAGGTTTGTAAATAGCTCTCGAAGGAAGAATTGGTGCTGCATATATTTTTCTTTGGTATTTCACAACATTATACCCAATGCTTTGTAACCCTATGTGAATGTGACTGTATTTTACTATTTGCTTTTCTCAGTCTCTTTTTTAATTCTTACTGACAGTGGGAATTTGCCTCTGGATAATGCATAGTTTGTCCTACTTTATTTCTTTCTGAAATTATATATCCACTATTATAATTTTTAAAACAATAACAGACTTCTAATCTCTGCTCAGAGACGTAAAAAGATAAGAGCATCACTGTCAATATTTCAATGAAAAAAACAGAGAAACAGCAAATTCATGATTTTTATTGAATCTATTAGAATATTAACATCACAGTGTAACCAACTGACCCAGAATCTAGGGAGAAAGAGGTATCTACAGGAATACACAGGAAATGAACAGTAACTTACCTGGGTAAGACACAGTAAACCACCAGTAACAAGAGTTCAGGTGGACAGACAGGCAAATTCCTAGAGGCCAATAGTAAACTGATGGGAGGGTGAAGCCGGAAGTGGCAGCAAATACAGGGGACATTTTTGCCTCACAAGTCAAATTGAACATTCATAGAAACAATTGGGAGAGTCCTGAAAAAATCTTCCTCTGGTACAGAACTGGGGAAGGAGAACAGACAGCAGTCACTGGAGGAAGGGCAAGAAATTTACCCAGACCCTTCTCTCCCTTCTTACCTATAGGGGTGTCGGGGGAGGAAAGCTTTAATCTTTGGAGAAAACAGCAAAAATGCCATCACACTTAGGACATTTGTTAAAGCCCACTGCAGCTCAGAAGAAGAGAACAAGAAATAAACCCAGACCCCTAAGGGAAGAGCAGGAATATGGGCAGAGTTCACAATATCACTGGGGGAGGGGTAGGATTACTGATAAGGTCACATTCCCAAGATACAGGGACACAGTGACTGCCTAAGACTGAGATGTGAACAAAACAACAGATAAACCCTCCCCGCCTTCAGTCCCCATTACCAGGTTCAAAAGCGCTGAGTCACAAGCAGCACAGAGAAACAGACCTCTCTGAGGCACAGAACAAAGGGAAGACTTGAAGCTGAGGACAGAGCAATCACTGAAAAGCACTTCCTCTCTCAAACCAACTCCTACCCTATACACAAGGTATCCCTAAAAGAATTTAAAGCTCGTGTTACACTCAGAGTAATCATTGCAACAGCAAACCTCAACACAGTCCAATTCCCAATTAGATTAGCTCAAATCCTGGTACTAAAGGCTAGGTTGAAGGAAATTGTATGGCCATTTCCAAGTATAAATCAATTACCTCAGTCTCTAATGTTCTACACTAGATGTTAAGTTTTCAACAACAGCAACAAAAACAAGGTGTGTGAAAAGCAAGAAAAAACACACTCCCATAAGACACTTTACCACCACAACTGGAATGAGATAAAACAAAGATATTAAATGTCTGACGTGCAATTTAAAACAACTATGATTAATATGATTTGTTTTTGTTTTTTGAGATCGAGTCTGGCTCTGTTACACAGGCTGGAGTACAGTGGCACCATCTTAGTTCACGGTAACCTCCACCTCCCAGGTTCAAGCAATTCTCCTGCCTCAGCCTCCCAGGTAGCTGGGATTACAGGCATGTGTCACCATGCCTGGCTAATATTTGTATTTTTAGCAGAGATAGGGTTTCACCATGTTGGCCAGGCTGGTCTTGAGCTCCTGATCTCAGGTGATCCACCTGCCTCAGGCTCCCAAAGTGCTGGGGTTACAGGTGTGAGCCACCACGCCCGGCCAATTAATATGTTAAAGGCTCTAATGGAATATGTGGACAACATGTAATGTCATATGGGTAATTTTAGCACCTGGATGGAAAGTATAGAAAGTATCAAATGGAACTCAAAAGTTTAGTAACAGAAAAGAAGAATGCCTTCAACAGGTTCATAAGTAGAGTAGGCACAGGCAAGGAAAGAACGAGTGAACTAGAAAATGGGTCAATAATTTATCCAAATTAAAACAGAAAGAAAGAAAAAAGAATTGAATATTCAAGAGTTATGTGACAATGTTAAATGACTGGGATCCCAGAACAGAGAGAACAGGACAGAGGAAATAATTGAAAAAATAATAACCAATAATTCTTCAAGAATAATGACAGACGACAAACCACAGATTTAAAAAAAAAAAAAAAAACAGGAAAGAAAACAAAAGACACACATAGGTAAATCCTGTTTAAATTCCTATAACCAAAACACCAAGAAAAACCTTTTGAGGCATCCAGAGAAGATAGACACATTACTTTAGAAGGAAAAAAGATTTTAAAAAATAGATTTTTCTTCAAAAACTATTCAAACTAGAAGATAATAGAGTAATACCTCTAAAATGCTTTGAGATAAAACTGTCAAAACAAAATAAAATCCCCAGCAAAAATGAATTTCAAAAATGAAAAAAAAAATCTAAAAATGTTCACAGGCACATAAAAACTATAGAAATTTATTGCCAGCTGACCTACCTTTAAAAAAAATTAAAGAAAAAACAAATGTATGTGCCTGTGGTCCCAGCTACTCAGGAGGCTGAAGTGGAAAAACAGCTAAGCCCAGGACTTCAAGGCTGTTAAGAGCCATGATCATGCCACTGCACTGAAGCCTGGGCAACAGGGAAAGACCTCATCCCACCCGCCCCCCACCCCAAAAAAAAAAAGAAAGAAAGAGGAATGATACAACATAGAAACTTTGTGTGTGTGTGTATGTGTGTGTGTGTGTGTGTGTGTGTGTGTACATATATATATACAAAGAAATAAAGAGAACTTGAAATAAATGCAAGCAAAGTTTATTTTTTCTGTTTTAATTGTTCTGAAAGATAAATGTGAAAAGCAAAAACTTAGTAGCAATGAACTGTTTGTTAACAGCATTTGTAGAAGTAAAATGTATTATAGCAGTACCACAAAAGATGGGAAGGAGAAGTTAGGACTATGCTGTTGTAAAGTATTTACAGTGTACATGAAATGGCATAAAAAATACTCAAAGGTAGATTCTAATAATTAGAGATATATTGTAAATTCTAATTGCTAAAAAAATATTCAATACAGGACATAAAATAGAATCCTAGGAAGTGTGTACTTAAGAGAAGGATAGAAAAGAAAACAAGAAACAAATAACAGATGAACAAATAGCACTTTGGAGATAGATTTTAATCAAGCCACATCAATAATCACATTAAATGTGAACAGTCTAAACACAACAACTAAAACAGGTTGTCATATTAGATTTCAAAGCTACACTCATCTGTATGCTGTCTATATGTAATTTACTTTAAACATAAAAATACAAACTAAAAGAAAAATGATTATATATATTATATAAATATATTATATATAATATATATAATATATATAAATATATTATATATAATATATATAAATTATATATATTATATATATAAATAATTATATATATATAAAATCCT
>NW_022436964.1:3260044-3362153 GCF_009761245.1 Sapajus apella
TATTTAAAGTAAATTACATATAGACAGCATACAGATGAGTGTGTATATATAATATATATATATGTATATATATATGGTGCAAACACTACCTAAAAGAAAGCTGGAATAGCTATAATACTATCAGACAAAGTAGACATCAGAACAAGAAATACAATCAAGAATAAAGACATTATATAATGATAAAGAGATCAATTATCCAGAAGACATAATACTAAATTATAAACATATAACAACTGAACTTCAAAATACATAAAACAAAACACAATAGAACTAAAAGGTGAAATGAACAAACTCATCATTACAATTGGAGATTGCAACATTTCTGTCAGTAGCTGATAGAATAAGGTGGCAGAAAATCAGGAAAGATATAGATGATCAAGGTAAGCTAATTGATATTTATAGAACATGACACCAAGCAAAAGCACAAAATACTTTTTTTTCAAGTACACATGGAAATTGACAGAGATAAATCATATTTTGAACCATAAAGTAAACCTTACCAAACTAAAAACAAATATAAATCATATAAAGTATGTTATATGATAATTGAATTAACCTAGAAATCAATAACAAAACGACACTTGGAAAACTCCAAACATTTGGAAAGTAAATGATATACTTACAGATCATAAATATATACTACTAAACTTGAATCAAAAAGTGAAAAAGCAAAGACATTAAAAGAGAAGAAAGCCACAGACAAATATCCTTCATGAACAAAGGTGCAAACATACTCAAAAAATATTACCAAATAAAAGCAATTTATAAATAGGATAATATTAAATGAATGAGAAGGCAAGCCACAGATTAGAAGAAAATATTTTCAAAAGACACACCTGATAAAGGGCTGTTATTCAAAATATACAAAAAGCTCATTATACTCCACAACCAGAATAAAGAAATGGACAACCAGAATAAAAAATGAGCAAAAGACATAAATAGACATCTCACCAAAAAAGATACACAGATGGCAAACAGACTTATAAAAAGATGCTAAATGTCTTATGTCACTGGAGAATTGCAAATTAAAACACTAATGAGATATCACTACATATCTTGGAATGGTCAAAATTCAAAACACTGACAGCAAATGCCAGTAAGAATGTAGAGCAATAAGAACTCTCATTCATTGCTGGTAGGAATGCAAAATGGTAGAGCCACTTAGATGGTAATTTGTTACACAACTAAACATACTCTTACCATACAATTCACCAGTTGCATTCCTTGTTATTTACTCAAATAAGTTAGTAACTAAGTCCACACAAAACCTGTACACAGAGGGTTTTTAACAGATTTATTCATAATTGCCACAAATTGGAAGCAACCTATATGTCCTTCAATTGGTGAATGGATAAACTGTGGTACAGCCAGACAATAAAATATATTCAGCACTAAAAAGAAATGACACCATGAAAAGACATGGCAGAATCTTAAATGCATATTACTAAGTGAAAGAAGCCAGTCTGAAAAGGCTAGATACTATATGATTCCAACTATACAACATTCTCAAAGAGGTAAAAGTATGGAGAAAATAAAAAGATAAGTGGTTGTCAGGGGTTAGAATAGAGGGAGGGATGAATAGGCAGAACACAGAAGATTTTTTTAGGGCAGTGAAACTATTCTGCCTGATACTGTAGTGGTGGATACATGTCACTGTACATTTGTCAAAGCTCACACAGTGAACAACGCTAATTCTAACTAAAGCCTTTGGATGATAGTGATGTGTCAATATAAGTTCATTGATTGTAACAAATGTACCACTCAGGTGCTGGATATTAATAGAAGAGGCTAGTTGGGGGGCTATGGTATATGGGAACTCTCTGTACTTTCCACTTAATTTTGCTGTGAACCCAAAACTGCACTGAAAAATAAAGTTTATATTTTTTTAAAAAGATAATACATCACAACCAAGTAGGATTCATCTCATGAATGGCTGGCACCCCAGTGGAAGCAGGCACACCTAGTTCTCAGACTTGGTATCTAAAATTATTCTACACTAAAAACAATTAGGGTTCTTTGGGAAGTGGCTGATTCCAAAGCTGGGGTAGAATAAATACAAGATGATCCTAGAACATCTTATTATATGAGAAAATAGAAATATGCTCAAAAACAAAACAAAAAATCATTGGAACATGACAGAAGGACAGAGGTGTCGGGTGAAAGATCACTCAGTAGCCAATTCTGGGAAAATTGGAGGCCCAAATTAAGTTCAATAAAGAATTATAGTCAGTTAGAGGAAAAAAAGGGAGTCTATGCAAATTAATTAAGGGAGGACGGAAGGCTCTTGATTACAGTAGAATGCCAAGTGTAATAGATAAATGTTGAGTCAGTGTTGAAGACAGAAGGTCATCTTATTGTAACAATCATACTAAAGATCATTTCAGGCAAGAATGGTCAAAGAAAGCTACAATGGGGGAAAATTTTAATGAACAACAGGATTTTATGGCCTTAAAGTATCTCCTGACAGAATCCTTATTAATTGCAAAGGAAAAAGTAGTAACAATTAATATATAGTAGAAAAAATGGATAACCCTCTGATGAATAATTAAAATTAACCTAAGGACATTACATGTTTACAGATGCGATACCCTGAAAACGACATGTCAGTTACATGGTATAAGTGCAAGGGGTACAGATTCTAAATCTAATCCTAAGGAATTATGAGACAAATTCATAAGAAGGAATTTTCTATTTTAAAGTGTGTGGGTCGGGGTAGAGGAGGAGCAAAGAAAGGCAGAGGCAATATTCCTGTGCAAAGCTAACTGAAAAGGCTTGACAACTCAATGTAATACCTGGTCCTACACTTAATTTCATACTGGAGGAAAACAAATGCTAGAAAAAGTCATTGTTATGTCAATTGATAAAACTGAAATACAGATAGTAGATTAAAGTGCTGTACCAATGTTAAATTTACTGAAGTTGATAATAATATAATGGCTATGTAAGAGAATGTCCCTATTTTTAGAAAATATACACTGAAATATTTAGGGACAAAGTGCCGCAATGTAGGCAATTTACTCTCAAATGATTCAGATAAAGAATATATACCCTTACACACACACACACACACACACACACACACACACACACACATACACACACACACACACACGAAGAGAGAGAAAGACAAAGACAAAGAAACAAAGTGAGAGACAGAAGATGGAGATGACAGGGCTAAATCATAAATCAGATAGGGAAGAATATTATCAAATAAGTGAATCTAGGCAAAGGTATGATGTACCATTCCTATTCTTGTGGCTTTTTTGTGAGTTTGAAATTATTTGCAAATAAAAAGATTTTTCTAATGACACATATATGTAGATGGTGACACAGAAGTTCTGCGAAACAAATTATGTGAAAAAAGCAAGGTACTACAAAATATGTGTGATATAATTCCATCGTGTAAATTTTAAAAACATTAAAATCAGAAAAAAGAGTGAGAGGGAGAAATACAGATAAGGGTATGCAAAATTTAAAAAATTCTCTGGAAAGATGTTGAAAACAGATTATTAACTGTAGTTATTTGTTCAGTATTGGAAGAGGAGCCTGAAGTGGTAGAAATAAAAAGGTCCTTTTCATTTTTTACATTTTATACCCTTTAATTCCTTAAATGTTTTACTTTGCTAATTTATTTTTAATAAGTTAAAAATGAAAACTATCTGATGAGGTTGTATGTCCTTTTATTATACATGATGAATGTCACAGTGAATACAGATAATAATATGTTATAATTTGGCTTCAACATTAAATTTCCTCCAGTATGTAGAATATATGTTTTTATATACTATTAGCCAAAGTATTTTTAAGATGTTAAAGGTCTGGCCCTAAGGAAAAAAAACTCCTCCTATTTTCTTTTAAAGGAAAAGCTTAACATTATGAGGGTTCTTCTGGTCCAAAATATTTGAATGTTCAAATTCAAAATTGAAAAGCAGAGTTCAACTTTAAAGCTGTAATAAAACTGAAGCAAAAGTGGGCCCACCCTACTTCCTGTCTTGCTGTACTCAGCCTCAAGCCTTTTCAGAGGAATAAAAAAAAGTGTTTTTTCTTGTTCTTGCTCAGTACTGGACACCACGCTATACTACTTAATTTGAAATACGTTTTTTTTTTAATACCTCAAAACCTGATAGTAACTCATCTGTTTTAATGTTTCAAGGTTACATCTAGATGTTATGGCTTACATATGGATGGTTCATCCCCACCAAATCTCATGTTGAAATCTGATCCCCACTGTGAAGGTGCTAGGAGGTGAGCTTAGTGGGAGGTGTTTGGATTATGGGGGTGTATCCCTCAGGAGTGGCTCTGTTCTGTTCTCACGGTATAGTGAATGCCTTCTCACTATTAAAATACTGGATCAGGG
The DNA here is from genome assembly GCF_009761245.1 of Sapajus apella. Lineage (NCBI taxonomy): Eukaryota > Metazoa > Chordata > Mammalia > Primates > Cebidae > Sapajus > Sapajus apella. The sequence goes on from NW_022436964.1 coordinate 3,264,402, forward strand.
CTGGTTCAACATACGCAAGTCTATAAACGTAATCCACCGCATAAAGAGAACCAAAGACAAAAACCACATGATTATCTCAAAAGATGCCGAGAAGGCGTTCGACAAAATTCAACACCCCTTTATGCTAAAACTCTCAATAAAATAGGTATAGAAAGAACATATCTCAAAATAATAAAAGCTATTTATGACAAACCTACAGCCAATATCATACTGAATGGGCAAAAACTAGAAGCATTCCCTTTGAAATCGGGCACTAGACAAGGCCCTCTCTCACCACTCCTATTCAATATAGTATTGGAAGTTCTAGCCAGAGCAATTAAGCAAGAAAAAAAAAAAATAAAGTGTATTCAATTAGGAAAACAGGAAGTCAAATTGTCTCTATTTGCAGATGACATGATTGTATATTTATAAGGCCCTATCATCTCAGCCCAAAATCTTCTTAAACTGATAAGCAGCTTCAGCAAAGTCTCAGGGTACAAAATCAAGGTGCAGAAATTGCAAGCATTTCTATACACCAATAACAGACTAACAGAGAGCCAAATCATGAGTGAACTCCTATTCATAATTGCTACAAAGAGAATAAAATACCTAGGAATACAGCTAACTAAGAATGTAAAGGACTTCTTCAAGGAGAACTATACACCACTGCTGAAAGAAATAAGAGAGGACACAAACAAATGGAGAAACATTCCATGTTCACGGTTAGGAAGAATCAATATTGTGAAAATGGTCATACTGCCCAAAGTAATTTATAGACTCAATGCTATCCCCATCAAGCTGCCAATGACCCTCTTCACAGAACTGGAAAAAACCGCCTTAAAATTCATATGGAACCAAAAGAGAGCCCGCATAGCGAAGACAATCCTAAGCAAAAAGAACAAAGCCGGAGGCATCACACTACCTGATTTCAAACTATACTACAAAGCTACAGTAATCAACACAGCATGGTACTGGTACCAAAACAGAGCTATAGATCAATGGAACAGAATAGAGGCCTCGGAGGCCACACATCTATAACCATATGATCTTTGACAAACCTGACAAAAACAAGCAATGGGAAAAGGATTCCCTGTTTAATAAATGGTGTTGGGAAAACTGGCAAGCAGTGTGCAGAAAGCAAAAACTGGACCCCTTCCTGACACCTTACACTAAAATTAACTCCAGATGGATTAAAGACTTAAACGTAAGACCTAACACCATAAAAACCCTAGAAGAAAACCAAGGCAAAGCCATTCAGGACATAGGCATAGGCAAGGACTTCATGACTAAAACACCAAAAGCAATGGCAACAAAAGCCAAAATAGACAAATGGGACCTAATTAAACTCCAGAGCTTCTGTACAGCAAAAGAAATAATCATTAGAGTGAACTGGCAATGAACAGAATGGGAAAAATGTTTTGCAATCTACCCATCTGACAGAGGGCTAATATCCAGAATCTACAAAGAACTAAAACAGATTTACAAGAAAAAAACAAACAAATCCATCCAAAAGCAGGAGAAGGATACAAATAGACAGTTTTTAAAGGAAGACATATATGAGGCCAACAAACATATGAAAAATGCTCATCATCGCTGGTCATTAGTGAAATGCAAATCAAAACCACATTGAGATGCCATCTCACGCCAGTTAGAACGGCGATCATTAAAAAATCTGGAGACAACAGATGCTAGAGAGGATGTGGAGAAATAGCAACACTTTTACACTGCTGGTGGGAGTGTAAACTAGTTCAACCATTGTGGAAGACACTGTGGTGCTTCCTAAAGGACGTAGAAATAGAGATTCCATTTGACCCAGCAATCCCATTACTGGGTATATATCCAAAGGATTATAAATCATTCTATTATAAAGTCACAAGCACATGTATGTTCATAGTGACACTGTTTATAATAGCAAATACCTGGAACCAACCCAAATGCCCATCAACAATAGACTGGACAAGGAAAATGTGGTACATATACACCATGGAATACTATGCAGCCATAAAAAATGATGGGTTTGTGTCCTTTGTAGGGACATGGATGAATCTGGAAACCATCATTCTCAGCAAACATACACAAGAACAGAAAATCAAACACCGCACATTCTCACTCACAGGCAAGTGTTGAACAATGAGAACGCATGTACACAGGGAGGGGAACATCACACACTGGGGCCTGTTGAGGGGCCAGGGGAGGGACAGTGAGGTGGTGGGGAGGTCGGGGAGGGACAACATGGGGAGAAATGCCAGATGTAGGTGACAGGGGGATGGAGGCAGCAAACCACATTGCCAGTGTGTACCTATGCAACAATCCTGCATGATCTGCACATATACTCCAGAACCTAAAGTGCAATTTAAAAAAATAAAATAGAATAAATAAAATACTGGATCAGTTCTCAAGGGAATGGATGAGCTCCTTCAAGAATGGGTGTTATAAAGCTAGGATGTCCCTCAAGTTTACCCCTCTTTTCACCTCTCTGCTTCCCCTTTGACCTTCTCAACCATGCTGTGAGGCAGCATGAAATTCCTCACCAGAAGCCAAGGCCGTGCCCTTAAACTTCTCAGTTAGGAAACTGTGAGCTAAATAATATCTTTTCTTTATAAATTACCCAGGCTCAGGTATTCTTTCAGAGCAACACAAAGCAGACTAAGACAACATCCAAGAAAGAAAATTTTCCTTCTTTGGTAGTATGTTTTGAAGGATCAGCTCAGCTAGTTATGGCCTCCTAAAACCATGTGCCAAAGCCCTCTAAAGCCGTGTCTCTTTAAACAGAACTTAAATTATGCCTATAAATCACCTAGGGTTTCTGTTAAAATGTAGATTTTGATTCAGTAGGGTCTGGGAAGGGCAGCTGTCTGCATTTCTAACCAATCCTCTGGTGATGTTGATGCTGTGGTCTATAGACCATCAGGTTGAGTAGTGAAGTTCTACAAGATTGAGTATGGCTAGGGACAGGGCACAGGCCTGAGTTTTCCCCTGCTTACCCTTTTTTTAATATATAAAAATAAAAACTACTTATTTTATCCCTGCTTTTATCAAACTAGAGATCCTCAGGGCTACTTGAAGGCAGACATTGTATCACTTTCAACTATTCTTGATGGACTGAGACATACCAGAAATTTTAGTTCCACTGAGTATTTTAAAAGGCTCATATACAATTGTGAAATGTGCTCATCTGGAATATTTAAGGCTAATGGTCGTAATGGTAAAGAAAAAAAGTCAACAGCTAACTAGATGTCTATCTAGTAGAAGAAACACCTTATAATCATGTTGCCAGAATGTTATTCTGGTGAAAAAACATGTTGTGAACCTAAACAATGGGGAAGCTCCGGCCCACAAGCATTATCAAACTATTTTAAGAAGAGTTGTTTAGAAGGCACTTTTCTATATGTGCATATCTGTCATATTAAGTCCACAAGTAGCCTCTGTATGAAGCAAGCATCATGTATATTACTTCTGACAGCAACTATTGTCTTCATTCTATGTCTCTTACAAGCCCATCAGCGGGAGCAGCGCTGTCTGCCTTAGGACCTACTTCCACATCCATTACACCTGCAGGAGACTAATGTTTTAAGACTCATGGTTAATTGTCCCTTGCAAAAAGGACATGCATAAAGAGGTACAGAAAACTCATAAAATCCATGGAATATCAATCATAATGTAAAAATAATTAATCCCTCAAGGTAAGTGACTTAGCAGGAAACAGTCCAGATTTTATTAAAGACTAAAGACCCTGTTGCATTCTCTGAACTGTTTAAAAGGAAAGTCTGTCAACATCAAACAGGTAGCCCACATGGATTAAATTAGGTCACTCTTTGTGTTACAGTTTAAGATTTCATAAAGTACAGCTTGTGGTTAAATCATGTGTTTCAGTTCTGAAGGGCTGGTTGATGACTTCCCAATCTTTTCAATATTGTACCGCTAGTGATATTTACCCAGACACCACCACAGCACTTTTCAATCTGGTCTTAATAATCCAGTCCCCAGTTTTGTAGCCCACTTCACATTTTGATTCCTAATAAACAAATATTTGTGGTGTGTTTGTGGGCTGTTTAACTGCTGACATATTTGGCTCAGGACAGCACTCCATTTAGAAAGGGGACACATCTGTGGCCCCTGGGCTAAATGTTGCTGGGAATGAGGTTTCATGGAAAGCACTGGGTCATTTTTTTTGTTTGTTTGAAAAGTTCAGTGACAGCTGATGAAGACTAAACTGGGACAGCTATTCAAGGGGGACAATTCTTCAAAAGAGTCTTACGAGGAATTTTTCCTCTCCCTCCCCCACCCCTTACTCTATTTGAGAGCCCCAAATGCTAAAGCATTAGTGGATTTTCAGATAAGCAGGATGCAGAGAAGACAATGGAAGGGAGAGATTTCCTTTATACATATGCAAGGTCTCTAGATGTGACAGTTTCTGAACTCCTTAGCACGACTCTGGGCATAGACTTAACCACTTGGGAGCTCACAAAGACAAAGAATGTTTATTCATCTCAATATCTTCCTGTTTCCAGGATTAAAGGCTGTCAAAAAACAAAGACATCAGCAAGTCCATGCTGTCTGTCTTGTTTCACTTAATTCATTTTGTTTGCAGTCATAACAAGCATGTTATTTATTTAGTTGTAAGTACATACCAAAGTAAGGATGCATTCACTTTAATCCTTTAATTTAACAAGATCACATACTTTAGGAAGCCAAAGGCTTTACAGCAAGATTAGGATAAAGAGTTCTGTTTCCTCTTAGATTAAAATAGATATCCTGAATATCTGATTTATGGTATATCATTATGCTTGATATTTAGGTGCTCTCTTGCTGAGGTCTAAATTAGTATGTTTATTAAATTCCCTCTAAGTGGCATTTTACCCACTGTGTTTACATTTAGAATCATCCTTCATGATAAAGTCTGTCATAAAATGGGAAAACTGATTTACTGCCTACACTTCTTCCAAGTTTGGTGGCTAAGACCCATCTGTCAACAGAAATAAAGTGTATACACACATACACACACACACGCCCGTGCGCACACACACGCACACACACACACACTCTTTCCTTAAAAGATGTGCAGCCTTTTAGCCTGCCTCCCTTCTTAGTTCAGTTTTTAGCAGTAGAAGATAGTCTAAATTGGCTTGTTTTCTTTTCTGATTCTTGACAAAATTTTTCTTTCAGGGCACCTCTTTGCATCATCAGGTGGTCAGGCTGGGTTTGCATTTGAAATCTTCTCTAGCCTAAAAAGGCTTAGGCAGAAACAAACTTTTGAATAAGAAATTGCTTAATTGGCAAACCACAATTCAGGCATCTAGTCTTGTGGTATAGATTGAGATAAATTGTAAAATAAATAATTAGTTTAGCGTGAGAAAACTACCATCAAAATATGTTAATCTATAAATGAAAATCTTATACGGTTTCAGTTACAAAAAGACTATCAAAATAGTCAATCAATTTCTACAAAGATTCTGGAGTAACCAGCTTTTATTCAGATGACTTGCTGCCCCCAGATCTGGCTGGCCTACATGCAAGTACAGAAGGCCTTTAACAAATGGTGAGATATTTGATAGTTAAGTAAAGGCCTGATGGCATAAAGATTAGTCATCCAGAATTTGCTGCAATGGCTGTACGTCCTGCACTGATCTTCCCTTTACATGGAAAAGTAGAAACAACTCTTGCCCAGTTCACGGATTCTCTTTCCACTCCCTCTACCAGTTATTGTTCAACTTCTATTTTATAAGATAACCTGTTCCAAGCCTGCACAACTCGAACCACCAGCATAATAAAAAGCACACCATCAAGCCAGGAACACTCAGTAACAACTCAGCCTACAGTGAGTTATCAGGTTAAGTTATCCAAACACCTATAGTTCCAGAAGAGTTGGCATTCAGGGGAGGTACCTTATGGTGGGAGGGAAAGGAGGCAAATGCCTGAAGAATAGTCAGGTGTCATGAGGGAAGCCAGGCTTCCAAAAAGAGAAGTAGCTTATACACAGCAGGAAGAGCACTGGAAGCTTAAAGACAAACAGGCCCGAGTTTGTGCTTCTCCTACTTCATCATCATTTGTCAGGCAGTGTTCCAAATACCACTACACATAGTGATACATTTAATCCTCCCAACAACCCTGACAAAAGAACTATTAGTATTATCTCCATTTCACTGATAGGAAAATTGAGCTACAGAAAGTTTTAAGTAACTTACCCAATTTCCCACAGCTAGTAAGGGATGAGGCTGGAATTTGAATCCAGATCACACTGGCTCAAATAGTTCATGTTTTCAATGAACTTTATGCTAACCTTGTGATGCTACATAAAGTAAGTGACATAACATCTGAGTATTAAGGTTCAATTCAGAAAGCGAGATAAAAATACTTAAATATCAGATATATTGTGAGAATTCAATGTGAATATACATGGTAATCATTAAAAATAAATCCCCAGCCAGATGTGGTGGCTCATGTCTGTAATCCCAGCACTTTGGGAGGCAGAGGTAGGCAGATCACAAGGTCAGGAATTCGAGACCAGCATGGCCATATGGTGCAACCCCATCTCTACTAAAAATACAAAAAAATAATAAAAATTAGCTGGACATGGTGGTATGCACCTGTAGTCCTAGCTACTCGAGAGGCTGAGGCAGGAGAATTGCTTATAGCCAGGAGGCAGAAGTTACAGTGAGCAGAGATTGCGCCACTGCACTCCAGCCTGAGTGACAGAGCAAGGCCCCGTCCCAAAAAATAAAATAAAATAAAAATAAATTTCCTTCTTAGATGAGGTATCTGCAGAAAAGGAAACAAAGAGGGCATGAAAGGGAAGAGTAGTCTGCCTCACTCTTTGGCTAGCATGTTCATGGGCTTCTCACTAGTGCTCCACATGTGCCCAGCCTGCTGGGCTCCTCAAATTGCTCCTCTAGCCCTGTCTGGAGATCAATGAACAACTGCTTGAGTAGGACCACACGGCACATTCACCTCCAGCAGAACAGAAAGGAACAATCAAACAGAGAATATTAGTAACAAGCCAAATCCTCATCTTCTGGACCTGCTATGGAAAACTTGGGTTATTTGTTTCAATGTGTTTTCATTCTCACTACGTGAATAAAATTCCTTAGCGCTAACTGGATAAGAATTGCCTGCTGAGAATTACTTCCATTTACCAGAAACCGCCTTTTTCCCTTTGCTTTATATTTTCCAAATCGAGGCACTGTTTTGATGTTCCCACATCAACAAAAATGTATTCACTGCCCACGAAGGTTCCAGAGGAGGCTGTTGTTGCAGGAATTGCATGCAGTTGGGGTTAGAAAAAGTAAAGTTCTACTCCTGGGTCTTCATTCTTCTTAATGGTCGCTGATTTAACTCCTCCATATTTCTTGACTGTTCCCTTATAAACTGTGATAATCTCCCTTGTTCCTTTCCCACTCTAACTCCCAGAGGTCCTAGTCACATGGCAGTATACTTGCCATTTGTACAAAGCAATTAATTGAAAAGTAGAAAACATAAATCCCTCAAATTGCCATTTTGGTACTGAATTGAAATTTCATACTATTAAAAGAACCACCACTAAATTCAGTCCTATATACTTGGGTACGTGGAACTATCAAAAGAGACATACACTGACCTATCACAGAAACACCAAAAGGTTCAAGTTATTCTCTAGGGGTAACCTGGTTACTGTTTGAGTCTGTGTTAACTCTTCCAAAATACTTGTCAATAAATGTTTATTCAGGAAAAAAAAAATGTCACTTATCCAGTCCACCAGTAACAAGACACCTAACTCTCCTCCTCTAAGTGATTGCCCTTGTTCCCTCTGTATGAATACCTGTCCCAGGGTCCTTCCAAGCCTGGTTTTTCCTCATCGTTCCAGTCTCATCTAAATGTCAACTTCTCCAAGAGCTCTTCCCTGACCCCTCAATCTAAAGTCACTCTCCCTCATGTATTATTACTGCATTAGTTTGCTAGGACTGCCAAAATAAAGTCTCACAAACTAGTTGGCTTTAACAATGGAAATATATTGTCTCATATCCTTTCACAGTTCTGGAGACTACAAGTCTGAAATCAGGGTATGAACGGTTGTTCCTTCTGATGACTCTGAGAAAGAATCTGTTCCATCCTTCTCTCCCAGCTTCTGGAGATTTGCTAGCAGTCGTTGGTATTCCTTGGCTTGTAAAAGCATGACCTCAACCTCTGCCTCATCTTCAAATGGCATTCTCCTTCTCTCTATGTCTGTCCCCAAATTTTTCCTTTCCATAAGGCCATCAGTCATATTGAATAAGGGGTCCACCATATCCAGTATAACTTCATCTTCTCTAATTACATCTTCAGTGACCCCATTTCCAAACCAGTCATAGTCTGAGGTACTTGGGATAAGGACTTCAACATATGAATGTGGGGAGGAGCACAATTCAACCCATAACAATTATCCTTTTACAATTTCTTCATAGATTTCCCAAGCTTATTGTCTTTTGTTCTAAATTTTATTTATTTTAGTTTTAGATTCAGGGGGTACATGTGCAGGTTTGTAACACAGGTATAATGCATAATGTTGAAATTTGGCTTCTAATGATCCTATCACCCAAGTAGTAAATATACTACCAGAGAGGTAGTTTTTCAACCCTTGCCCTACTTCCCTCCCTCCCCTTTTTTGGAATCCCTGGTGTTTACTCTTCCCATCTTTATGTCTCTGTGTATCCAACATTTAGTTCCCACTTATAAAGGAGAATGTGAGTTATCTGGTTTTCTGTTTCTGTGTTAATTTGTTTAAGATAATGGGCTCCAGCTGTATCCGTGTTGCTGCAAAGGACATGATGCTGATGTTTTTTATGGTTACATACATTCTGTAATGTATACATACCACATCTTCTTTATCCAGTCCATCACGGATGGGCATCTGAGTTGATTCTTTGTCTTGGCTATTGTGAATAATGCTGCAATAAACATATGAGCTCAGGTGGTCTTTTTGGTACAATGATTTATTCTTCTTTGAGTATGTACCCAGTTATGGGATTCCTGGGTCAAATGGTAGTTCTATTTTCAGTTTTTTGAGGAATCTCCAAATTGCTTTCACAGTGGCAGAACTAATTTGCATTCCCATCAACAGTGTGTAAGCATTCTTTCTTCTCTGCAACCTCACCAGCATCTGTTATTTTTTGACTTTTTAATAATAACCATTCTGACTGATGTGAGATAGTATCTTATTGTGGTTTTAATTCGTACTTCTCTGATGATTAGTAATGTTGAGCATTTTTTCATTTATTTGTTGGCCACTAATATATACTCTTTTTCAGAATTATCTGTTCATGTCCTTTGTAATGGGGTTATTTGGTTTTGCTTTTTGTTTAAGTTCCTTACAGATTCTGGATATTAGTCCTTTTACAGATGTATACTTTGCAAATATTTTCTCATTCTGTAGATTGTCTGTTTACACCGCTGCTAGTTTTTTGTTTGTGTGTGTGTTTTTGGCTGTGCAGAAGCTCCTTAGCTTAATTAGGTCCCACTGTCAATTTCTGGTTTTGTTGCATTTGCTTTTAAGAACTTAGTCATAAATTATTTGCCTAGGCCAATGTCTAGAAGAGTATTTCCTAAGCTTTCTTCTAGAATTTTTATAATTTGAGATCTTGATACCCATTTTGAATCTTTAATCTATCTTGAGTTAATTTTTATATACACTGAGAGGTAGGAGTCCATTTCACTCTTCTGCATATGGCTAGCCAGTTTTACCAGCATAATTTACTGAATAGGATATCCTTTCTCCATTGTTTATTTTTGTCAGCTTTGTCAAAGATCAGTTGGTTGTAGATGTGTGGCTTCATTTCAGGGGTCTCTAATCTGTTCCATTTGTCTACTGACTACTGATATCTGTTAATTACATTGCTAGCTACTTTGCAAACTTCCTCGTTGGTAGACAATTCTAGAGTTTTAAAAAATATCAGTCATCACGTTAATATCTAGATTTATACAAAGGTAATTGGTAGGAAATTTGAATTCATTCATTCACAAGTATTTATTGACTGTACACTGTATGTCAGGAAATCTTCAGGGCTCTAGATATTACACCATCATCAGTTTGGGAGATATTTTTTAAGAATTTGCTTCCTTAAGATATATTACTTATATCTGTTAGGAAATTGTTGTATATCCTGATTTTATTGGAAAAACAAAGGTGTTGTAATGCCTTTGCTTAATAATTTTGGCAGTAAATATGCACATCTATGATGTCTGTGATTTGAATCACATCATCTTGAATATGGTGCCATCATGTAGCACACAATCTGCACAAATGCAGCAGTCACGGGAACTGATGAGTAAGATGTTCAAGAATTCTGCTGTCTTGGGGCTTACCTTCTAATAAGGAAAGATACTTCTCACCAGTACAATGAGCTTGTAGGGCTAATGGAGGGCATTCCCAAAATCATCGTTATTTTTGTCTCCTGCTACCTCTTTAAACGTAGTTAGTGGAAGTCATCCTTCCCTCAACTTTTGCACGAAAATTCTAGCAGTTCTATGATCTTTCTTGTGATTCTCAAGTAATAATAAAGTATAACTAAGAATACAACTTGCAAAGGATGTGAGGGACCTCTTCAAGGACAACTACAAACTAACTGCTGAAGGAAATAAGAGAGGACACAAACAAATGGAAAAACATTCCATGCTCATGAACAGGAAGAATCAATATCATGAAAATGGCCATACTGCCTAAAGTAATTTACATATTCAATGCTATCCCCATCAAGCTACCATTGTCTTTCTTCAAAGAATTAGAAAACCTACTTTAAATTTCACAGGGAACCAAAAAAAATGCCCATATAGCCAAGGTAATCCTAAGCAAAAAGAACAAAGCTGGAGGCATTAGACTACCTGACTTCAAACTACATTACAAGGCTACAGTAACCAAAACAGCATGGTGCTGGTACCAAAACAGAGATATAGACCAACAGAACAGAACAGAGTCCTCAGAAATAATGACACACATCTACAGCCATCTGATCTTTGACAAACCTGACCAAAACAAGCAATGGGGAAAGGATTCCCTATTTAATAAATGGTGATGGGAAAACAGGCTAGCCATATGCAGAAAACTAAAACTGGACCCCTTACTTACACCGTATACAAAAATTAACTCAAGATGGATTAAAGTCTTAAATATAAGACCTAAAACCATGAAACCCCTAGAAAAAACCTAGGCAATACCATTCAGGACATAGGCATGGGCAAAGACTTCATGACTAAAACACCAAAAGCAATGGCAACAAAAGTCAAAATTTGCAAATGGGACCGATTAAACTAAAGAGCTTCTTCTGCCCAGCAAAAGAAACTATCATCAGAGTCAAGAGTCAACCTACATAATGGGAGAAAATTTTTGCAATCTATCCATCTGACAAAGGGCTAATATCCAGAATCTATAAGGAACTTAGACAAATTTATAAGAAAAAAAACAAACAATTCCATCAAAAAGCGGGCAAAGGATATGAACAGACACTTCTCAGAAGAACACATTTATGTGGCCAACAAACATATGAAAAAAAGCTCATTATCACTGGTCATCAGAGAAATGCAAATCAAAACCACAGTGAGATACCGTCTCATGCCATTTAGAATGGTGATCATTAAAAAGTCAGGAAACAACAGATGCTGGAGAGGATGTGGAGAAATAGGAATGCTTTTACACTCTTGGTGGGAGAGTAAATTAGTTCAACAGTTGTGGAAGACAGTGTAGCAATTCCTTAAGGATCTAGAACCAGAAATACCATTTGACCCCGCAAGCCCATTACTGGTATATACCCAAAGGATATAAATCATCCTACTATAAAGACACATGCACATGTATGTTTATTGGAGCACTGTTCACAATAGTAAAGACTTGGAACCAACCCAAATGCCCATCAATGATAGACTGGATGAAGAAAATGTGGCAAATATACACCATGGCATACTAGGCAGCCATAAAAAAGAATGGGTTCATGTCCTTTCCAGGGACATGGATAAAGCTGGAAACCATAATTCTCAGCAAACACAAGAACAGAAAACCAAATACTGCATGTTCTCACTTATAAGTGGGAGGTGAACAATGAGAAAACATGGACACAGGGAGGGGAACATCACACACTGGGGCCTGCTGTTGGTTGGAGGATACCATTAGGAGAAATACCTAATGTAGATGACAGGCTGATGGGTGCAGCAAACCACCATGGTACCTGTATAGTGATGTAACAAATACGCACATTTTGCACATGTTTCCCAGAAATATAATTGAAGTATAATAATAAAATTAATTAATTAAAACAAAAAGTGCAGGAGTACTCACTTCCCCTGCCCCTGCCTGGTAGCATACTTATGAATGGGCAAGGGTCATTCACGGTGAGAAAAGACTATCCTAGGGTGGCACAAGGGAACTCTAAAATGTTGGCTCACTCTTCCCCTAAAAGTCACTTAGCTGAAACTTACGATTCAAGTCTTAGCTCAAACGTCATCCCCTCAGAGAAGGTATGCCTAACTAACCCCATCTAATGCCCCACACTCCACAATCACTTTCTTTTGTTTTGCAATGTTTAACATGTTCTTATAGGCCTAATTCCTGTAAATTATATTTGTTTACTTGCTTACAATCTGTATCTTTCCAGGAGAATGAAAGCAGAACACTATATTCTCCTAACCCCTAGAAAGGTTCCTGGAGCACTTATGACACTCAATAAATTTTTTAATTAATTTGTACCTTCTTACTCCTTTGAAAGTTATGGCTCCAGGGTTATTTCTTCTAGTTCATCTGTTTCAATGATATTACCCTCAGCTTACATAATATTTGTCGTCCACCTAATATATATCTGACACTGTTCTAGGAGCTTGGGATACAGTAGAGAAAAAGAAATCTCTGCCTTGATGAAGTTTCTACTTTACTGCAAAGAGTTCTTAATAAACAAATAAATAAATATATACCATGTTAGACATACAAGTGCTGTGGGGTGAAAATTGAAGCAGGATAAGGGAGTATAAAGTGATGGGCTGGTGGGCATGAAGCCCTGATGGAAGATTATGGAATATCTGAAGGATTGAGGGAAAGAGCCAAACAGGTAACTGGGAAAAGAGCACTGCAGACAGCCACGTGTCAAGGCCCTAAGGAGGAGCATGCTTGTTGTGTTCAAGAAACAAGGAACCAATATGGCAGGCAGAGAGTGAATAAGGCTGAGACTGGTAGGAAATGAGGTAAGAAGGTAGCTTGGGATTAGATCTAGTGGAGTCCTGTGGAGCCTGGTAAGAACTCGGGCTGTTAATGAGATGAGAAATCATCCTGAGGATTCTGGAATAGAATGATCTCTTTCTGAAAGTAAGCTGAGGCTACCAAGTGTGGTAACAGATCATGCCTTAGTGGATGTAGAAGTGGGGGCAAAAATAAAAGAACAAGGGCCATATTGGCTCTATTGCAATAGCCCAAGTGAGAAATAATGTTGGCTTGGGCTAGAAAATAGGGGAGACAGTATTTAGGTACATCTTTTGAAGCAAGAGTCAATGGAATTTACAGAAAGATTCAATGCAGGATATAAAAGCAAATATCAAGGTCCTGACTTCAGTTCTTTCCTCTAACCTTTCTGTTTTAAGTTCCCTTCATGAATTCCTAATTGTATCTCCTCGGCAAACCACTAACCTCACCTGGGTCTTTCTCCACAGGGCAGGGCCTGGTTACCACTCTGGATCCCCTTCATGATCATGCAATCAGCTGAAAATCAATTGCTCCATACATAGGTATCATGAGGAGCCCCTACCTGCCTCTTCTGCTTTATCTTACCAATTTCTATTATCACCCTATACTCAAATCAAAATATGCTGCCTCTGAAACATTCAAATCCAATCTGTCTCATAAAGCTCACTAGGTCTAATCTCTATGTCCTTTAACATTTATAGAAATTATAAAATTCATCAGGCAAGCAATTATGTTTTGCATTGTGACATCTCTTCTTACTGTCAAATTAAATGTTTTATTATTGCTTAATATTTCATGCAAGCTTATATCATTAGTGAAAATACAAATTCTTCATGGCAGAAAATCTAGCTTATATTCCTTTATACTCTCTTATCACATAGTATTTTCCGGCACATAGTGCCCTCTATTTAGTAGATGATGAATAAAAATGAACTCATGTGATTATATAAACTTGATTATATTCTGGTTCTAGTTTCTGCCTCCATTTCCTCTCCATCCACCTCCTTATTGTTCCTACGTAACCAAACACATAGCTCCTCAAATGTGGCTGTTTTAGCTGGCAACAGGGTTAATATAGGGAAGAAATGTAATATGTAACTAGAAGGATAAGCTGCAGTTTTATCTTGGAATCTATAATGCAAGATTAGAGAACTAACACTTAATTTGGTAGGCAGCTTTAAATCTTCAATTTTTTTTTTTTTTTTTTTTTTTTTGAGATGAAGTCTTGCTCTGTCACGAAGCTGGAGTGCAGTGGGGTGATCCTGACTTACCACAACCTCTGCCTTCTCGGTTCAAGCCATTCTCCTGCCTCAGCCTCCTGAGCATCTGAGACTATAGGCGTGCCTCACCACATCCAGCTAATTTTTATATTTTTAGTAGAAACAGGGCTTCATCATGTTGGATAGTATGGTCTCAATCTCCTGACCTCGTGATCCATCTATCTCGGCCTCCCAAAGTGGTGGCATTACAGGCATGAGCACTGCACCCAGCCTTTAAAGGAGGTGCCGTGACAATAGCTATGTTTTAGTAATGAAGATTAACTTACCTACTTGTATATTATGGAATGTAAGGGAATAGGCGAGTGAGTGCTGATATTCCTGATCTAACTGCTGAACGGGTTCATGTGAGAAGTATAAAAGGCCTGAAATAAAGCACTGCCAAAGAAATGCGAAGTACAAAGTAGAAGGGGGTTAGATATGGTGGCTGAAAAATAAATAGGAGTTACATGTAAGAGGTTTTATTGTTCAGTTCCTGGGAAAAACAATTATATCTTTAATAGAAACAGTGACATCAAGGAAAAGTTGACTGCAGAAAGAGCCCAGTGAATTATTTTCAACATTTGGAATTTGAGATGGCATCATTCATCCACATAGAGCCACCTTGGAGACAATAGGAGATAAAGGATTGTAAGTTAAAAGAAAGGTCTGTAATAGAGTTTTATGGGAGATAACGGTTTCCAAAAGTACAACCTTTATCTTTCCCCAATTTAGCCTGTTGTCCCCACTTAAGACAAATCCAGCTGCCATAGCTTAAATTATCTCTAACAATGAGCTCGTAACAGGGATATTCAAGAGAGAGAGGGATGAAGGATTAGAAAAAATGTCCTGGTGTGGCTGAAGCTGGGATGACAAGCTGGACTCCAGCTCTAAGGTGAATATCTTTCCTTAACTTACTCAAATTCTTCCTTCATTATGTTATTGGGATATCAAGTCTGGCCAGTAAATTTCTCTCAAATACATTCTATGCCAGTAAATTTCATAGTAATAATATACTAAATATGATAACTAACATGAATTACAGTCATAATGCCTTTTCAGAGCTCATGTTGCTGTTTATGATTAAGTTGTGATATTATTGACTTGCCGTGGTCAACCACACACCCATACATGATTTCTAGAAACTGCTGTCTCCAGAAAGCCTGGTGCCATTCCATACAGATCAAACACTGCATTTACAGTCAACTCTCCCACTTGATAAAAGCATGAATCCAAAGATAAACTCAGCAAACCTAAGAGAATGGTTTTGCTGAATTGCATTAATATCCATTGGAAGCAATGGTGAATGATTCATAAAACAGCAAAGGAGTATAGATGTATTTAAAGAAGATTGAAAAAGAACACAAGTGTGATTTCTATTGCGTCTCAAAAGGTAAACCTCTAACTTACAGCCAGGAAAACCAAGAAGAAAAGTACAACCTATAACCCTAGACAAATGGAAAATGGAATAACAAAAATTATAGCATAAAAGACCAAACCAATCATTATGAGAACAACCAGAGTTACAGTTTATGTGAGGAATTTATACAGAAAATTGACAGTGGCAAAGTACAAAGAGATAGACTCTCTGAATGGGTTTCAAGTACTGAGGACTGACTAAAATTGACAATAGTTTCATGCCTTTTTCTCTAGGTTTGAATATTTTGTAACTGCACATACAAACAATCACTCAATGTACACACAAAAGTTCCTTACTTGGAGGCAAATGAATTATGCAATGATAAAATTGCTTTAATATTAAATCTATGAGAGAAGCTTTAGAAATCATCAGTTTCAAAAGAGACCCTAGGTGAAATGTAATATGTTAATTTGGGAAGCTGCAACTTTAATCACTAGGAATGTATCAAAAGGAAAAAAGGTTAAGTTTAGGTTAGTATTTCTTAGATTCCATTTTTATGACTTTATCTATATAACACATATTATGATTTCAAATCAATATTTAGCTATTCAGTTGTTGTAAATGTCTTAGGCACCAGGAGAGGAAAACAAAAGGAGGAAGAAAACAAAACAGTTCTATGGGAATAAAGCATTGCTTTAAACGTTAATATCTGTTACAGAAACACTAAAATTGTCTTTGGTATAGGTGTGTGTGTGCACAAGTGCACTCACGCTCATGTGTGTGTGGATAGCTTTAGCAGGCAAAAGGTATTTTACCTCAGGTATTGTGTGAAAAACAAAACCAGATCTAATGAAGCAATAGGGATGCAAATAATTAGTTTGTAATAACGCCAAGTAAAAGGATTGTGACTCTCTGAATAAGGCCTAGAAAAATAAACAGAAATGAAACAAAATCTAATATGAAAACTTCTAAGAATTCCAGGTAGATCTTTGTGCAGGCTGAACATTGGACAGCAATGAACAACTCTAAGAAAGGGGTGCCATTCTTAGTCTGTGTGAATGGCTCCTCCTGAAATTATTCTGTGAACAACTTGTGTAGCCATAGTGGCTACCCTACTTGGTGTAGCTATGCCCAAAGATTTCTTTTTGTTCTGCCAACATTTTTTATTTTTTTGAGACAGAGTATCACTCTGTCACCCAGACTGGAGTGCAGTGGCACATTCTCGACTTAACTGCAACCCCACTCCCGGGTTCAAGTGATCTTCTAGCCTCAGCCTCCCAAGTAGCTGGGATTACAAGCATGCGCCACCATGCGTGGCTAATTTTTTAGTATTTTTAGTAGAGACGGGTTTCTCTATGTTGGCCAGGCTGGTCTCAAACTCCTGACCTCAAGTGATCTACCCACCTCATCCTACCAAAGTGCTGGGATTACAGTTGTGAGCCACCGTACCTGGCCTCTGTCAATAATTATTAAGTCTCAAATTACTCAGGTGCCAACTCTGGTTCAAATCATGGGCAAAGCTTTAAAAGATTTCTTGGCTATACACATGCACACTTAGATCTGCAAATTTCAAAGAGCCTGGAATGAAATATGTATAGGTCTGTTTTGCATTGCTATAAAGGAATGTCTCAGACTGGGTAATTTATAAAGAGAAGAGGTTTATTTTGGCTTCAGCGTCTGTTTTGGGTGAGGGCCTCAGGAAGCTTACAATCATAGCAGAAGGTAAAGGAGGAGCCCGAATATTACATGGTGGGAGGGAGCAAGAAAAAGAGTTGTCAGGCTCATTTTTAAACAGCCAGCTCTCATGTGAACTCATAGAGTGAGAACTAACTCATTACCACAAGGACAGGACCAAGCCATTCATGAGGGATCTGCCCCCATGACCCATACATGTCCTACTATCCCCATTCCCAATCCAAAACTGGGGATCACATTTCCACACGAGATTTGGAGGGGACACACATCCGAATCATATCAAAATGGTAACATTTACTGAAAATATTGTTAGTGTATTTCTCTTCTCTATGGGTAGATTTTATTAATATGACCTCCCTCTAACTAAAAGCAAAGGACAACAAAATGAAACACCAAACTTTAAAAGTTGGGCCTAAATAACTGTGGTTTTTACATTCCTTTCTCCGGTAAGAAATAAGTAATTCTTATTTTTTCTGTAAGTTACAATTGTAAACTTTAGATAGTGAAGAAAAGTAAGTCAGCCTTTAACAATTCTCGGATAGAGTATTTTGCTAAAAAAAATAGGTAAGGAATAATTATAAAAGTTACTTTGAGACCATTCAATCATTTCAAGAGCCAACAAGTAGTTCTGTAATAGTATTAAACATTGGTCATTATGACAGTGGCTATAGTTCAAACATGTGACCTAAATCTCAAAGCTTACACTAAATTAACTCTCAAAATAAATACATATATGTGACCCTTTCACTGCTGCCAAATATCACTATGGTTTTGAAGTATTCAAATCTTCAACAAAATCTCATTTATTTGAATGTCTTTAAATTCAGGGCAGCTGTAAAAAGCACTGATAAATTCAAAGCTAATATACTGTTTTCAAGATTTAGTGTGGGCTGACTAATTTTTGGTAATCATATGCAACCATTCTTCAAGAAACCAAAAGATCTTTGAAATAGTTATTATTTAATAATTAAAGCCTGTTTTATCTAATTTAAATTCTAGATTAAATCTATTTAAAACAACTTAATGGTTTACTTTTTAAATTATTGAGTCAAAACTATGCAAAAGAAATGTTGTAATAATTCCCACCAGGGCTATCAAATCTACTAATAGAGCAATAAGTATTGTATTATTTTTAATGATGCCATCACCTTTCTCCCCCGAGAATAAGAAGTATGAGTGAATGTTTAATAAATGAAATTCAAGGAGGCCTCAGGAAAGGGCCACTTTTAGAACTGGGTATCTTACAAATTCAAGTTGGTTTTCTAGCACAAGTTTAACATCAATACCATTCGTACCAACAAATATCAAGTCTATAATGTGGAAGGAGATCTTATTGCAGAGAACTAAAGAATAAATACCACATTCATTCTGCCTTTCAAAGAACTGTCTCTGTAATTGCTGTAACTACAGCCTGGGTTTGTGGTAGCACTTATGCCATGATTTGATTCTAAAGAAAAGGCCCAATGTACCCAGAATTTCCACATACAGTCTCCTGCTTTCTGTAATTAGAAAATCTCGACATTTTCCTGAATTTAATGAAGCAAACTTTAAGACTGAGTGAAGTAGAATCAGAGCTGTCATATGCCCCCGTAAGTTAAATTCTTGACCACATGAAGCACCTCAATTCTGTATTCCTGGTTCTTGCCTCTAAACTACTTGTCTCCATTTCTAAGAGTGACTATAAAAACAAGGGCTGAAATGTTCCATTCTGACATTCAGAATAATGCTTCTGCAGTTTCCCTGTCCCAGGAAAAGGGCCAATGAAGGTAGCAGCGTTATCTATCTTGTTCATTGTTCTGAAGCTGGCATTGTTTCCAGCATAGAAAAGGTCTCAATAAATATATGCTAACTGATTGATTCCTAAAGCCTCCAGACAATTCATCGTTGAGTTCAACTTCTATTATCGCTAGAGAAGAGAATACTATTTTCAGGATGTGGCATAACATGCTTAAATGCATATAGACATTTTTTAATGAATGAACAGCTTCAGGGGAGAGACATGAGAAACTAGTCTGTATGCATTTCTCAAATATGTAACACACACACAAAAATCTCTGTTATGCTTAAAACCAAATCATCCTCTTTCCTCTCTCCAATCTCTGTTCCTCTAATCCTCATCTCATCTCATGACAACACACTTACCCAGTCATCCAAGATATAAATGTCAGAAACCTTTGATTCCTTCTCTTTGAACACTGGAATTATCATTAGTTACTATGCCACAGAAATTCTTTTTCTTCATATCCTTCTTGAAACTACTCCCCTACCTCAACTACCATAGCGAGTACATACTCTCACCTGAAATATATTACAATAGGTCAGTCCTTCCTTCTTCCTCCATATATTATTCTGTTGAAAAAGGAAATTACATGAGTCTGAGAGAAGTTTATTTTGTACAAAGCCAGTGCAGTTATTACATAGTTTTTATTTTCAAATTGTATTCTGTGATATTTTTCAATATATTCTTAGATTTAAAGGGTAAACTTACAGGCATAAAAACTGAATCTACTTTTTTGCATCTTTCAAATAATCTATTTTTAAAATATTTTCCAAATTGCCTCCAAATCTAGAGAATTACTCCATAAGAAGAATTCCAAGTTAAAATGAGTTACTTCTGTAACCCCTCTTCTAAAAAATTGTGCACATTTTACATGTGTATGTTTTAAGTTCATGGACCCATGATTTACTGAAATGGTTTAAACAGCCTTATTTAGATATGACTGACATATAATGTATGCCATGTATTTAAAGTGTACAGCTTGATAAGATTGGGAATATATACATACATGTAAAACCATCATGACAAGCAGGATAATATAACCATTATCCTAAAAAGTTTCTCATATTCCCTTATAATGTCTCTTTCATATGTCCTGCATCTTGAGAACCATGATTTCATATATTTTGTCTGAGTGGATTTTTTTTCTTGGTTGTTTTAGGCAGTAGTGTAAACGTAGTCCCTGTCTCTCCATCTTTTGCAGAAGTCCCTCAGTTAATATTTTTACTATATAATTGAGTTACTTTCTTAGTGACTGATGTAAGGAATACAATATATTTTAAGTAATCATAATCTATTTCAAATTAATACCAACTTAATTCTGGTAAAATACAGAAACTGTCCTGTATCCTCTCTTTGTGCCATCATTATAATATATATTACATCTATATATATTATAAACTCAAAAATAGTTACAATTACTGCTTTATATATTCTAATATCTTTTTAAAATTTTAAGAGAAATATATTTATGTAGTCTTTTGTATTTATCCATATATTTAGCCATTTCCAGTGCTCCTTATTTTTGTAAATAAATACATGGATTTCAGTTACTATCTAATGTTATGATTTTCAGACTAAAAAACTTTTTTTAGTATTTCTTATAAGACAAGTCTGTTAGTAAAAAATTATTTCAGCCTTTGTTTATGTGAGAATGTCTTTTTTCACTGTCATTTCTGAAGAACAGTTTTCCTAGAATATAGAATTCTTCATTGAGAGTTATTTTATTTTCTTTCAGCACTTTGAATATGTATTTCGCTGCCTTCTATCATTCATTATTTCTGATTAGAAATCAATTGTTAATCTTACTAAGGTTCCCCTGTACTTGGTGAGTCTTTTTATTCTTGCTGCTTTCAAGACTCCTTCTATCTTTGTGTTTCATAGTTTGACTATGATGTGACTATGTGTGAATCTTTCTGTTTATCCTACTTGGGGTTTATTGAGATTCTTGAATCTGTAGAGTCATGTTTTTCATTAAATTTTGGAAATTTTCTATCATTACTGCTAAAAATATTCTATTTCATTTTTTCTCTCATGCTTCTGGGAATTCCATTAAATGTATACTGATAAACTTGCTGTTGACCTAGAGGTCTCCAAGGCTTTGTTCATTTTTCGTCAATCTTTATTATCTCTGTTTTTCAGACTGGATAATTTCTACTGATTTATTTGAAGTTTTCTGATTTTTTTTTTTCAAATCTTCTACTGAGATCCTTCAATAAATCTTTCTTTATTGTACTTTTCAACTCCAGAATTTTCCATGTATTTCTTTTTGACACTTTGTATCTCTCTTTATTAATATTATCTAATTGCTAAGTAGTTGTCACCATACTTCACCTTTAGTTGTTAAAATATGGCTTCCTTTAGTTCTTTGAACACATTTAAAATAGCTTCTTTGAAATCTTTCTCTGTTAAATCCAAAATCTGGACCCACTCAGTTTCTGCTGACTCCTTTTTTCCCCTGGGTATAAGTCGCCTTTTCCTGTTGCTTTGCATGTTTTATTATTTTTATTGAAAATTTGATATTTTAGATAATATAGTAATTCCATATTCTTATATATATTCTTATATCTATATTCTTATATTCTATATTCTTAGATTTTCCCCAAGAGTTAGAGTTGCTGCATTTTCGTTTTAGAAGCTTATCACTATAAATCTATAGAATTATTTCCCCTATCACATGTAGCCCCTGGTGTGTCTGCTCAGTAATTTAAGTCTTGCTTTTATTTTTAAGCTTGGCTTTCTTGAGGTTATCCCTGTGTCTGTTTAGTTTAATAGTCAACCAACGATTCATCAGTGGTTTTAATCAAACTCTTTGAGCCAATAAACCTTATACTGTTAATCACAGATCTGTGTAGGTTCATTCAAAGTTTAAGGACTTTCAGTCTTACTCCAGCATTTATTTTCTGCTGGGTTCTTGTGGATCAACACTATAATGTAGTGTCCTAGTTAGCCAAGGATATGTAGACAGATTGGGCTCTTGATGGTCTCCCATCTACATGTACAATGAAGTTAGAAGAATGTACAAAAGTTAGAAGAATGTACAAAAGTAGTATCCATCCCCTCTAAGGCTATCTTATATCTAGGATCTCCCTGTTTCATTTCTGATTGGCTTATTGGTCTGGTCTGGTGCTTGTTCAAACTGGGATGACAGCTCAGATGAGAAGTTGCTAGCCTTCCAGATATGCTTGCTTCCAAGATCAGTACTTTTACTGAGAATGCTTTTGAAAGTGAGTTCTTCATCTTTCACACAAAATCAAGTGAATCTGTTCTGGCAGCAAACCTTCTGACTTTCATAGCCTGCTACACACAGTAGAACTACCCTACTAATCAAGCTGGCCAGAAGGGAAACAGGTCCAGTTAAGAACGTGATAGAATCCCAATGTTTTTCTCTGAAGTTCAGTAGTTTTTCATAAACAAATGTTTTTCAGTTTGCTTTTTACTTTGATTGATTTCAAGGGCCATGTTTTGGGGAAAGAGGACTTGCCTCTCTCCTCATTCTACAATAAAGAAGTTGGGCTTCTCAACTGATTTTTCTATTCATTATGGATCACATTTTCCTGCTCCTTTGCACGTTTAGTAACTTTTAATTGAATGCCAAACATGGTAAATTTTACATTGTTAGGTGCTAGATAATTGTATATCCCTATACATATTCTTGAGCTTTGTTCTGGAACAGTTGATTGGAAATAATTTGATCCTTTTGTGTCTTTCTTTTAAGCTTCAGTAGGCAGGAACAGGGCAATGTTTTAGGCTACAGCTAATTTTGCCACATTACTGAGTTAAAAGTCTTCTGAATACTCCACCTGATGACTTTCTCTGGCCAGCTTTTCTACTTTAGCTGGTAAGAACAGTAAATATTCCCAGCCCTGTGTATGTTCCGGTGATTATTCTTTCTAATTCTTTCAGCTGGTTCTCTCCATGGCCTTAGGAAGTTTCCCTAATAGCATGTACTGATCATTATTCAGCTAAAACTTCAAGGGAGACCTCTGCAGATCTCTAAGTTCCTTCTCTATGCAGATCTCTCCTCTATGGTCCTTTGCCCGACAAAATCTAGCTACTTTCATCTCCCCAGATTCCCAGCTTTGTCTCCTTAACTCAGGAAAACAGCTCCACATGAGTTCTCCCTCACGTGCTACAATCTGGAAACTCTCTCCAGGCAGTAGGCTAGGGTAATCATATGGCTCTTTTCATCTGCTTCCCATCTCTCAGGAAATTGTCCTTTATTGCTTGATGTTCAGTATCTTGAAACCATTGTTCCATATATTTTGTGTTATTTTGTTAAGCCGATTCAGATGGGAGGGCAAATCTGTTACCCCTTCTTTCTCAGAAGTCAGGAATGCTTATTTTGATCAAGGGAACACATTTACTTGAGTCTGTTGATTTTTTTTCCTTAATTTGTTTTTCCATCATCCTCCTGTAAACCATTCATGTTCGTTGTCACTTGACCTAATCTCAATCATGAAACATGTATTTTTTTTAATACTTACCATAGCCAGCCACTACCCTAAGTGCTGAGGATATAGACACAAATTAAAACACAACCACATGGGTAACAGAATCTGTGGCCACAATCACTGTCCTAGTTTCTCAGTGTTGGGTCATTTAGATGAACACTCTGTTCTTCCCTCACCCAGCTCCACACACCCTACCTACCAGACCTGTTGCTAACACTGTGCATTGAATGTTCCTAATTCATTTAGGTAAAGAGTATATTTTTAAAGCCTCACACACCTTTTCCTTTATGCCATCTCTCTCTAACAAAGGGAAAGCGTTTTCATCTTTCTGTTATGCAGGCCTATGTTTATTATGTTTTTCTCTTATTACATTAATTTTATTTGAGCAAAAGAACAACAATCATGTTTAAATTTACGATGAGAAACAACACAGCAAGTTTCCATAAATAGAGTTTAATTACAGTAATTACATTAATTATATATCAACTGATTATTTTAAGATATATTTATTGAGCACCATCAGCTTTCAGAAGTACCCATCATTCTCCCACTATATTTTTCAGATTTTCTATCCATGCCCAGAATAATCAACTATCATCTGACACATGATATAATAAGTACCTAATGAAATCCCAATTAAAATTGTATTTGAGACGCTTAATTTTAGAGATAAATTAGAAATAATTACATGATTCAAGAATCCACATCAGACAGGAGAGACACAACTATATCTTGACTAACTGGAAAGGACAAGCACAGATGAAGCCTTTTAATGTGCTTTCCAAAACCTGTTACAAAACATTATTGTACCTCAGCAGATGGTACCAAGAGATGTCTTTTTTATTTTTTTTTAAATAGACAGTTCCCTTTCATACGCTGACTTGAGTGATTTTAGTCCTCCTCATTATTACTGTCATCTGTTAGAGACAGAAAAAAAAGCAGGAGGGAGCATGTTATTTTCCATAAGGCAGGAACATCAGTATGGAGCCAGCCTTTGAGCATACTAAGTTTAATTTACTGAGCCGCAATAAGCAGGAGATGCACGGACTGGCTCTTAGCTGTTCATTTCAAACAACTTATCTTCATTTGGAGCTGAGACACTTGGTGCTTGCTGAGTACTGTGCTCCCTCTCCCTCTCCTGCCTCTCCCCAAGCCCCAGCTAATTTTTTCCCTCTTAAGATTTAATGAATTCTGGAACCAATCAAAAGCAGGCTGTTAGGACACACCAGACAGGTAAAAGCTCTAATACCATCTCTTTCAGAGTTCAAAAGGTTGCTTCCCCACACTAGGATTGCAAAAAATATATATTTATTCCCTCTGAGGGAGTTATTTAGTCTCCAAGGGGAAGGAGAAAACTGCCCCACTAAGTCTACCAAAGCTGTGCTCGGAGCTTCCTCTTCTTGCCCTGCAATATCTTTCTTCGGAGGACAAGAAGCTCATTTACAACCTCACTTGGAGAAACTGTTAGCCGTACGTTTCCAATCTATATAATTTGCTGCTAAAGAACACAATAGTGTCTAATAGAAAACAGCTGTTACAAAATCCACTCTTTCTGGCAGGAGCGGTCCCTAACGTAGGATTTTAATTTTATCTCCTGATTGATAACACCCCATTAGCCATATCCAGATTCCTAACTGCAAAATGACGCATGGGCACTATTTTAAGCTCCCTCCCAGATGGATATCATTATGCTTGCTTGTCCCTCTGAACAGAGAGTCAACAGTTTGAGCGGTGAAATATGATAGAGGCACTTATTAGCACCCTGACACGCGAAACGGGAAATACTGGTCACAGCCCATCCAGAGTTAAAAATTCATAGATAAGGTGGAGAGATGTAAATAGAAAATATAATAGATGTTCTGTATTATAAAAATCCACAGATAGACATAAAACCAAAAGTAATTTGCATTTCATATATACCAAGAAATATTTTCCTTTGCTCTTTTGGACTTTCACTATTTATAGGAGAGGCACAGAGAGAGTCTTCTTTCACTAGTCACATAAGATTTTATTCGGGAGTGGCTAAATTTGTAGGGAAGATGTCAACTTGGGAGATTAGGATAAACAATTATTGAATCAGGTTTCCACAAGTTCATGGCAGAAGTTAAACAACAATTACTCTACAGGGAGGGAAGGGCATTTTTGCCATGGAAATCTGGCTATAAAAGTACCTCAAATGAACAAAGTATAGAATCTTCATCAAGATTCAGCTGGAAAATATTCAAGAAAAAATAAATTTCAGTGGAGTGGCAGCAGGAAGAAGGCAAAGGAAGGTCTATGCCCAAGTTCTTGAAATTCTCATAAAATTGGTGACTGATTCATCATGCTTTCTGGAATAACTTTAATTATACATCTAAAACCATCCTTCACAACCACAGGCATGACAGAAAGGCACAGAGCCATATACTAGTCTTAATGAGATCTATTTAAAGCATCTCAACATTTATTTTGTAATGGCTTCAGAGTCCAAAATCAAGGTACACTTCTCTGTGGAGCTCTTCAACCTTAGGGCTGAAATGCTATATTCATAAGAGGTCCTGGGTGCATTTAAGGAAACAGGAGCTGGAGAAAATTAGCAGGTTGCATGAGATACTCAATTTCCTACAGTTTATGCAATATTTCTTTGCCAGTTACAAACCTTTTGAACAACGTTACTTCCTGAGTGTTAAAACTAGAACACTGATAGAGTGATATCCATTCACTGCAGTGTGGTGATTTCTGTCATGCCTCAAAACTGATTTTTTTCCTAAACATAACTGGGCATACTCAGTTTTGGTTTTCACCTTTCACCTAAGCAGGACTTTCTCCATGAGACCTTCTCAGACTCCTGGAATAGTCTGAGTTCCTCATGGTATATTTCCCTGGCACCCTATACTTTTGCTACATCATCACTCATCACATTTAAAATTCAGTGTACTCATCGCATTTAAATTTTAATGTCTGTCTATAGTAATTTACCTTTTAGTTAGTTGATGGTCCATATTGTGGATAACAAACTGAATTCTGTCTAAATACACCACCCAATTCTGTATTAAAGTTATCTTGGAATTTGGAGACCTCATGTTAGGACCCGATGATCTGATCTTATAAATCCCTTGGTTTATGAATGAAGAAATAAGCATCATCTATGCTAATATATTCAATTTGAGGCAGGCTTAGACTAAGGCTCAGGTTTTATGGTTCAACACAAGGAAATTCTACTAGGTGTTGAGATCGTTAACCCATTACAAGAATCTGACCCATGTTTCCTCCTTTTTCTTAGCTCCAGCCAATCATCCCATCTTGCACCCAGCCTGGCTCAAATAGGAATTTATCAAACTGAAGGACAAACTCTGATTCTATCCCATAACTCTGAAATCCACTGCGTCCTCTAAATACTCTGCCAAATCAACATCCTTCAAACGCCCTGCCTCAGTTTCCCCAAGTCATCCATGTTCCCTCCTCCCCCAGTTTATCACACACTTGTCCTTTGCCCTTGCAAAGGCTCTCCTCTTCCTGCTGAAGCATCTTATATTGTCCCCAGACAGTAGCCCCAGGCCTCAGCTAACAATCTTGTGACCTGCAGATTCCCAAGATACTGAGTTTAAAAGCTAGAGCAACTACTCTGCCATTCCTACCTATCAATATCTTTTTTTTTTTCCCAATTTCATTAACATGTCAGATGAATGGGAGTGGCAAACACTAGTACCCTTTCCTACCCGGAGAGCATCCACTTTTATGCATGTTTTATGCAAAGCAGTGCCTTGCTTTACTATTGAAGAGAGAGGCCAACATCCCCTTTTCCCTCTCTAAGGCAGGTCAGGTATTGGCTTACTATGTAGGCCTCACCATTATTGCCTCACACTTTTGAACGTAGAATAAGAAAGGTGAATACAAAAGAACATTCAGAAAGTATTCATAACCCAGGATTGAAAGTCCAGAGACTGAGGGGTGGCAAGTATACAGGCTAAGGCACCAGCTGCAGATCTGAGGACTATATCCTCTAATATATCTTCCTTCCTCTGTGTTTATATTCATGCTGAAACATTTTAACTAATTTCCTTTTTCTTCCCTCTCCCAGTTCCAGAATTATTGTATATAAATACCATTGCTTAACTTTACAGTTTATTCCTTAGATTGTGGAAAATGGAAAGAGGATCAGGACAGACCTGGAAGAGAAATGGACAATGCCTAGAGATTCTGGGTTTGGAGTGAGATGAAGCAACTGACAAGACTGAGGGCCAAGCATTAGGCACATCCCATTAGGTACATACAGTTGTCTTTTTAGGGTATAAGTACAAAAAGAAAAGTGTGGTGGTGGATAGCCAACAGAGAATGGGAGTGGGCACTTTTCATTTTATGGTTACCTAAAATGTAAGCCCTCCTCCTAGTTTTGGAGAATCCTCCATTTTGTGGGACTTGGCTATAGGATGACAAATGTGTCATCCATATTGGAAAGCTATTAAGAATTAAAGGGGGCATGGTTAATAATCTTGTTGAAACAATCAGCATAAATCAGGTCTGACCCAGCAAACCAGGACATATAGTCAGCTGAATCTTGGGAAAAGCATGCCCTTCCCTCTACAACAGAAACCATAGAGAGAAGACAGTTCCTCTCCCTGCTCTGTAACAGCTAGGGACACAGGCATGTGTACTGGCTCAGCCAAACAGTCCTTGAAGGAATGACGTGAAAAATGCTGTGGCTGTTAAAAATACTAGCAGCAGTAGTGGATTAAGGTTAAGAGTCCAGTCATGGCATTTGTCAGTGTCCAGTGGCTACAGGGCCAGCAGAAACACCCTAGCCACACTTCTTTTAAATATGTCCATAACCAGGTGTGGTAACTAGTCTCCAAAGATGGTTCTCAATGAACTGGACCTCCAGGTATCTGCTCTCTTGCATAGTTCCTTTCCGCAATGAATGTGTGTTGACCTGTAAACCAACAGAATTTGAAGGAAGTGGTGCTGTGCCAGTTCTAGAGCTCAACCTTGAGAAGACCTGGAAGTTTCTACTTTTGTGCTTTGGGTAGCCCTGAGCAACTATGTAAGAAGTCCGGTTACCTTACTAGGGAGGCCACTTGAAGAGGGAGAGGTCCTGAGATAACAGAGAACAAGAAAGACTTGGTAATCCAGCTGTCCCTACCAAAGGGTTAAATATGTGGGGAAGCCCTCAAGTCCTTAGCTCAGATGAGTGCAGTCTCAGGCAACATGACACAGAGCAGAACAGCCTCTCTAAGCCCAGTCAATACACAGAACTAGAAAAGATGGAGTTACTTAAAGTCACAAAGGATCAAGGTGATCTGTTACACAGCAGTAGATAACCAAAACACTAAGCAGTTAGTGTCCCAAACTGTCTTGCTTTTACCGTCTCATGAGACTGGTTCTCTAATTTTCCTGTTTCAGTTCATTAAGTCTTCACACAAACCTCTTTTCTCTCCTGATTTACCAATGGCTTTTTTTTTTTTTAACATATTTATCTTTACTTTTTTCACTTTAGGGTAGGGTATCCAAACATTTCAAACATGAGGGCTCCATTTTTAATTTTAAAAAATACATTTAAGAGATGTACCTTTAGGAACCACTGACTCTGAAAAAAATAACTAACAAAAAGTTATTAGAATTGAGCAATAACCTTAAATGAATTCTCATTTTCTTCAGCATAACTGTGTATACACATTCAAAAACAAAGAACTATATCTCCATGTGAGAAGCACATTATGTAGTAGGTACTTAGGAAGTTTATAAACCTTTGGCCTCTTTCCATAGCTCTTCACCCTCAAAGTCTATGTCCCATCAGGCGGGAGTCACTTATGTGGCATATGTTTCTCCTTTGACATTTCCTTGAGATGACATGGTTCCCAAAACACACTGTTTCTGGGGAGGGATAAACAATCTGGAAGACACTGCAGCTCTGTACAGCCAATATCACTGATAACAGACAGAATAAATACTTTTTTAAAAAATCCAGCAAACCAACCTTCTTCAGAGCATATAAGAGGTTTAAAAAAAAAAAAAAAACATTTTGGAGAGAATCGGCTCACAGATAAGTATAAAAGTTTTGCTAACAAGGCACATGAATTATAGATGTAAAGCTATTCACAAATTCCAACTATTTATGGTTAACCATTTATACTCCTTCAATCTGGGTGCTTCTCTTATATTTCTCCTTTAAATGGGAAGATACCTACAATACAGCCTTTTTTTATCCGGCTAAGTAGGCACCAATTAAAAAAAAATGAGTTTTTCTTGCTTTGAGAGTATGCCACAATTTTAATGGTAATTTTTTTTAAAAATTGGGGGGTTTTGTTTGGCATCCCCAAACATTTTGGTTCCAGAGAAGAAAATAATTTGAATAAAGAGGGGAATAGCTTCCATCCTGGTAACACATCCAATCCACTATTCCTTCTATTAAAATAGAAGAAAAAAAAATGTTACCCAGCCAAAGTCAGAAACGATTTTTCCTCACTGTATTTTTAATGTGGACCCAGCAGTTACCTCAAATAGGGTCGTTTTTCAGTTGCACAGGTATCTCTCTGGAGATAGTCCCAAGAATATCTTTGTATTTAAAAATAAGCATATAACACCTTAGAGAAATCTAAGAAGCACGTCTTGGTGACATAGATGAATAATCCAGAACTCAGCACAAGGGCTTGGAGCTTATAACATAAACATCCTAAATGGATACGACATCTGTATAGACGATATTTTCAACTTTAATGGTAATATAAAACAACAGCATTAGGGGGCGGTTAGACAAGTTGGAAAAAATCAGATTATGCTTTCTGGCTTAAAAATGACCAACACAACTTCTACTTTGTAGACTATAATATTCAAATATTGAACGTCCTCCCCTTTTGTGATCATCAGCTCTGGGAGTTCCTATGAAAATAAATCAATAAAGCAACTTCTTTTTCCAGGCTGTCTGTCTAGATTCACTGTCACCATCCAATCATCCAATTTCAAATGAATCCCAGACTAATAATTGCAGGTATCCAGCAGGATATAATAATCATTTTCTTAAATTAAAAAGAAACTTCTCATCTTTTGAACAGATATGTTTTTCTCTCACAACTGAGGCCCCCAGGCCTGGCTAGGAATCATTAGCCACTGAATGAATATAAGAAATTCAAACATATTATGAAAATCTTTGAATAATTCAGTTAACAAGCCAGTCAGCCATAAGAGGCAAATGCCCAAGAAATCAGGCTTCATTAGCTAGCTGCTGGCTTCATGTAGAGCTGCCCTGAGGATTCAGAATACTAAAAAATATTTCATATGCCCAGTTATTTCTGCCATAGCACACCATGAGCTTCTCTAAGTGTCAGAACATGGGGGAAAGCGGGGGAAGATGAACAGGAATATTTAGCAAGTGCCTATACTGTTCCAGAACCCACCCTGAACACACATACCTTATTTTATTTAATCCTCGTAATAAGCTATGTTAGCTATTATCATTCCATTTTCTGACTTTACAAATAAGATTCTTGAAACTCAGAAATGTCTAAGGTCATGCTGCTAATAAATGGTAAACAAAAAATTTGAACACAGGTCTAGCTAACTCTATATATACCTCACTCACCAGATCTGTGTCAGCACAACCACACAAGTCTGTCTACCCAGCCCATGACACCTAAGAGTCAGCAAGTTGAAAGACTGGAAGAGGAATACATGCAGAATGAGGCAGTATGAAATATCGGTTAACTTGGTAGTAAGAAAAAAAGTGAAGTTCAATCAGGCAATGACAGACTCCCATATTTTATAGAAGTATGGTCTAAAACAAGCCTGTGGGTCCCTCTTTCTTCTTTGCTTAGCTTACTCACAATTGGCACTTACCAATCTTCCATCAGCCAACGACCCAAGTACCTTTCACACTCATCTTTCAGAGCACTTTCGTTGTTCTGTATAAAATGCCAGATTTCCAGCATTCACACTCTCTGCCATCTAATAGAATAGATGCCTTCCATGTCACTAGAGAATACTCATCATAGATTTCCAATTGCTAAGCATATGCCATTGATTGTTAAAGGTATTGCTTACTTTTGCCCAGGCTGGGGCCTTTCCACTGACTCAGATAATATCACAACCATTTAGTCTAGAACAATAAGTCAAATATACTGTACCAGACATTTTCAATTTACATTTTTATCAAAGTTGGTCATTCTAATGAACCTTATTCCCTCATTACCATCTTTAATATCCCAAACAAAGGTCCTTAAGTCCAGCTAATCATTGGCAAATGTAAACTACAGGGGAACAGATTTAGGAACAGATTGTAAGGCATATAATAAAATCATTAAAACCCTGTGTAGTCAGAAATGCATTTTTTGGTGTGTGAATCTGGTGCTTTGGGACCTGTGAATCAGGATGAGAGGAGATGATCTGTCCTCATTCTGAGGAGATAGGGCACTTCTTGGCTGTAATTGGGGGTTGCTGATGAAGCCTTTCGAGATGCACGGTCAAGTGGAAGCCTGCTTTGTATAGGGGCTTTCTTCACTGCCGTTTCGTGTCAAGAAACTCTTCTGCCTTTAACACATTTTTAGATGGAGAATTGAAGACTTCATTCACAAGATCATCTAAAACTTACAGAGCTGCTGCTGTCTCTAGCCTAGTCTCAAATGGGAAAGGGGATGGGAACAGAAGTGGGGAACGCGGGGGCAGGCTGCAGAAACCAGAGCTCCCACTAGGTGTTTTTGAATAGCTATTCTCTCTGCAGCATGAAATAGCAGTAGAAATACAAAGTGGTGCTGCAACACCTACGAGCAGGGGCTGTGAAACAGCAGGAAGGGTTTAATGCCAGAAGTTTTGATTCTACCATATGAAGCTCATAACCCTCAAATAAACTACGTTTAAAAAGTGGGTTAGGCCGGGCGCGGTGGCTCAAGCCTGTAATCCCAGCACTTTGGGAGGCCGAGGCGGGTGGATCACGAGGTCAAGAGATCGAGACCATCCTGGTCAACACGGTGAAACCCCGTCTCTACTAAAAATACAAAAAATTAGCTGGGCATAGTGACGCGTGCCTGTAATCCCAGCTACTCAGGAGGCTGAGGCAGGAGAATTGCCTGAACCCAGGAGGCGGAGGTTGCAGTGAGCCGGGATCGTGCCATTGCACTCCAGCCTGGGTAACAAGAGCGAAACTCCATCCAAAAAAAAAAAAAAAAGTGGGTTATATGCCTCATTTTCCAGTGTTAGAGAGTGTTTAGGGAGGTCCACCAGTTTTCTATGGTCACAATAATAATGCATTCCAAACATACCAAAGCTGTTTGCTTAAAACATTACCTAATTGTCTGTTTTGCATCTACAGGTTGGCTGGGTGGTTCTCCTCTTCTGGGCCAGATTTGGGTAACCTTGGCCAAGCTCATTCACATGCATACAGTCAGCCAAATATGGGCTGGGGTCTGGTTTGTCTAGAGTGGCCTTGGCTGGGATGACTTGGCTCTTTCATAAGTCTAGAAGGCTAGCCCAAGGATATGCTCAAGATAACAAGCAGAAAATCTCAAGAGCTTCTCAAGCCTCTGCTTGTGTCACAGGTGCCGAAGCAAATCACTGGCCAAAGAGAATCACATGATCAAGCCCACTGCGGAGTAAGAAGGCGTTACAAACTCACAGGACAAAGAGTATGGATAAGTTAATTGGGGCCCTTAGTGCAGTCAGTTGAGCAAGAGGGTTCCTTTAGGGACAAATTCAAAATAGAATCTTTATCACTGGTTAATTCATAGCTCCCTATGACTATCCTCCAGGTAAAACTAAGCTTTCATTAGGCCATACAAATCAGCTAAATAAATGGGAACAGCACAATGAGGTTATTTAATCTTTAAAGATGTACCTTCATTAGACTTTTCCAAGTTTACTGTATATTGGAAAAGGTATAGAGCTGAGAAAAAAGTGGCTAATAAGTAATTTAATCTGCCAGTACTCTGGACTGCTAAATGCTAAAAATATGCATTTCTGAAGGTTACAACATTCAAAATCACCAACCAAGTCAGGAAAACTGGAGCCAGAGGTTAGTATAGTAAAATTTCCCATGGTATTTGTGATTACAAATTAGGCTATTAAATGAATAGCTTACTACAATGATATAAAAGTGGCAAAGTTAACGTCCCCCTAAGGACCTTCAGTTCTACAGTTTCTGACTCTTGTGGGTTTAAATTTGTAACTTACTGCACTCAAGTAGCTTTTGCATTTAATTATTTTAGGGGAGAGAGTTAAGAGGGAGAGATGGAAGTAGGGGAGGAGAATAAATGAGCCCATCACTTCTCAGAGCTCACTTACATACAGCTAATGCTCCCTGCTTCACTATTCACAAATTCATTCTCTATTCCCTAAAGGAAGCAGGTGAGACCAGTCTCCTTTCTGCTACTCCAGCTTTCCATCTGAAGGACAGGTAGAGAATGTTATGATATTTCCAGGCTCTGAGTTGATATATCAAGGGGACTT
This sequence comes from Sapajus apella, assembly GCF_009761245.1. Classification (NCBI taxonomy): domain Eukaryota; kingdom Metazoa; phylum Chordata; class Mammalia; order Primates; family Cebidae; genus Sapajus; species Sapajus apella. Next base: position 3,298,501 of record NW_022436964.1, read on the forward strand.
TTCACCCCTTAAATAATCAGCTACAGCCTGCTCTTTTTCAAGTCCAGCTGTTGAACTATTTTACATCATGCATCTGGGGATTCAGCTCCAAACTGAGCATGCCCAAATTCCCATCTGAAGCGATTGTTTGCAAGGCAATTCTAAAATATGATACATTCTTGAACAAAGGCTTCATAAGTTGTGTTCTTGATTTTCCCTTCCCCTTCTCTTTTGCTCCCCGGCCAAAGGATCAAGACAAAAGCCCGGAAAACACCACCTGTTAAGACATTCCCCTACTCCAAGAGTTGTTAATTGTCCTACAGTAGCAGCAGGTGTCATCCCACAGTGGAAAATGCGAATGCCACTGCTTCCTGAGAGATAATTTCTTTCCAGGATCCCAACTTTCCTCAACTTTTTGTAATGCCAAGAGAATTAGAGTAATTTTTAGAACATAGAGGGGGAAAAGTATGGAAACTGATTTTAACTTAAAGTCTCATCCCACTCAGAACATTTAATATAAACTGGATGATTTTCTAGTTCCTGTGGCTAGAGATGTGACTAAACAGACCCTGACCTTAGGACATCACTGTCACATGACGATTTGGATTATTTAACAGGTAACTAGAATGTCATTACAGTTGTTGTTCATCAGGTGCTTGGCAGAGGCCCAGGTGGAAAGAAAGCAACCAGACCTGTGGAAAATTAAAAATCAAGGAGGATCCATCATCCCTGCTACAGCCTAGCTGAAGATGGACAGTAGTAGTAGACAAAGCACTTTCCCCAGATGGGATGGCCAGCCAGATGTGTAACCTTGGTGAAACCAAGGTACACCACTGGATTCCCATATGGAACCAAAAAAAGAGCTTATATAGCCAAAGAAAGCCTAAGCAAAAAGAACAAATCTGGAGGCATCACATTACCAGAGTTCAACTACAAGGCTATAGTTACCAAAACAGTATGGTACTGGTATAAAAGTAGTCATACAGACCAATGGAACAGAATAGAGAACCCAGAAATAAAGCAAACTACTTAAAACCAATTGATCCTTGGCAAAGCACACAAAAACATAAACTATGGAAAGGATACCCTATTTAATAAATAGTGCTAGGTAAACCAGCTAGCCTCATGAAGAAGAATGAAACTCAATCCCTGTCTCCCACCTTATACAAAAGTCAACACAAGATAGATCACAGACTTAACTCTAAGACCAAAAACCATAAAAATTCAAGAGAATAACCTGAGAAAAACTCTTCTGGACATTGGCCTAGGCAAAGAATTCATGACTGAAACCCCAAAAGCAAATGCAACAACAACAAAAACCATAAATAAATGGGACTTGACTAAACAGAAAAGCTTCTGCACAGCAAAAGAAATAATCAACAAAGTAAACAAAAAACCCACAGAATGGGAGAAAATATTTGCAAACTATGCATCTGACAAAAGACTAGTATCCAGAATCCACAAGAAACTCAGATAAATCAAAAAGAAAAAAATAAATAATCCCATCAGAAAGTGGGCAAATGACATAAATAGGCATTTCTCAAATGAAGATATACAAATGGCCAACAAGCATATGAAAAAATGCTCAACATCACTAAATATCAGGCAAATGCAAATTAAAATCACAATGAGATATAACCTTACTCCTGCAATAATGACCAGTACTAAAAAGTCAAAAAACAATAGGTGTTGGTGTGGATATGGTGAAAGGGGAATGCTTATACACTGCTGGTGGTAATGTAAATTAGTACAACCTCTATGGAGACAGTATGGAGATTCCTTAAAGAACTAAAGGTAGATCTACCATTTGATCCAGCAATCCCACTACTGGGTGTCTACCCAAAGGGAAAGAAGTAATTATATCAGAAGACACATACATATATATGTTTATTGTATCCCAATTCACAACTGCAAAGATATGGAAGCAACCTAAGTGCCCAGTGACCGATGAGTGGATAAAGAAAATGTGGCATATATACACCATGGAGTACTACTCAGCCATAAAATGAAATGAAATAATGTCTTTTGCAGCAACTTGAATGGAGCTGGAGGCCTTATTCTAAAAGAAGTAACTCAGGAATAAAAATATAAATACCGTATGTTCTCACTTGTAAGTAGGGGCTAAGCTGTGAGGACACAAAGGCATAGAGAGTGACATAATGAACTCTGGAGACTCAGAAGAGGGAGGATGGTAGAAGGATATGGGATAAAAAATACCATATATTGGGTACAACATACACTACCCAGGTGACAGGTACACTAAAATCTTATAATTCACCACTATGTAATTCATCCATGTAACCAAAAACCACTTGTACCCCAAAAGATATCAAAATTAAAATATTTAAAAAATTAAAAGTAGCACATGAAAAAAAATAATAACCTTAATTTCCTCATAGGTAAAAGAGACAAAATGGGAGACACATCGCCACAAGGGTTTTGTGGGGACTAAATGTGTAGCTCTACAGAAAGTGCCTAGCAAAGTGTCTGCCACTTAATGATCATTTAATAAACCTTAAGTATTATTATTGATGTTGTTGTTAAAATGTGTTGGTGTTTTGAGCTGCAAGGTATTACCCTAGCAAGTTGCAAGCAGTATCTGATTTAATCCTCACCATTTATCAGATGAGGCTACTGAGGCGTAGAGGAGTTGACAAGTTTTGAATCCCAGTCTTACTTCATATCCTTTACCCTGCACTTAAGCATAATATAGGGTAGTTAAATGATTATATAACCACATATCCTTCACCCTGCACTTAAGCATAATATAGGGTAGTTAAATGATTATATAACCACTACCATTTTATACATCCTCTTCTCCTAACCCATTCCATCTTACAGCCAGAAAGTTAAAAGATGAGGGATGGAAGAGGAAGGCATACACAACAAATGAGTATGAAGTACCAGTTCACAACTTGGTTGTAAGAAACACATATAAAATCAGGCATGAGAATTGGAAAGTATAGCAGTCTAGAACCATTTAGCATTAGGGCAAATAAACTGCATGATTCAATTGCAATTAGAGATAACATATAACTAGATGACAGTGCAATATAGGGAATTGTAGTATATTAATGATCCTGTGTTATCAAGAGAAAGTCAAATTATGCTCTGTTTTCTGTTTAAGAATAATGGGAAGTGTGAGACATTTTAAAGAAATTCTATCAAAAAGAGGAAAATTTCTAAAATTTTTGATAATTGAAGAAATAATCTCCACTTATATATAAAAATCTTATTCCTAGATGGTGATACATAGAATTACAATTGAATTACAGATGGTCACCAACTTAGGATAATTTGACTTACAATTTTCCCACATTTTATTGGTATCCAAATCCACTATAAATTAAGGAGCATCCAGGCTTATAATTTTTTGACTTTACAATGGGTTTACCTGGCTATAAAGTATATTTTCAATTCCTTATATTCTCTACTTAAACAATGGGTTTATCAAGACATAGTCTTATCATAAGTCAAGGAACACCTGTGTAGGGTGATACGGTTTGACTCTGTGCCCCACCCAAATTTCATCTTGAATTGTAATAATCCCCATGTGTCATGGGAGAGATGTGGTGGAAGGTAATTGAACCATGGGGGTGGGTTTTTCACTTGCTGTTTTCATGATAGTAAGTCTCATGAGATCTGATGGTTTCATAAAAAGGAGTTCCCCTGCACATGCTCTCTTGCCTGCTGCCATGTAAAACGTGACTTTGCTCCAACTTTGCCTTCCACTATGACTGTGAGACCTCCCCAGCTAGGTGAAACTGTGAGTCGTTTAAACCACTTTCCTTTATAAATTATCCAGTCTGAGGTATGTCTTTATTAGCAATACTATTACAATAGGATTGGCAAATTCTTCAAAAATCCTCTAGTCCTACTTCTACATTTTTCAGGTAAGGAATCAGAAGCCCAGAGTGGTTAAGTGACTTGCCCAAAGTCACACAAACAATTAGCTGGTGGGGAGTCTAGTGAAATGAGGGAATGGACAGACAATACCTAAGGCTAAAGCTCGAAGCTGAGGTGTGATGGTTTGACATTCCACAATGAAGAGCTTGAAACTGATCATGTGGGCTAGCTTTTCATAGTGCATCCCATCAGCTAAAAAGAATTATACAAATGTATAATAAAAAGAAGTATACAAACATAATGTGTACTTATCACATATATCTACTATTATCATTAACTAATATCTCAAGGCATAGATTACACTGACAGAGAGGTTCTTCATTAATGATTAAAATAATCTTCTTGATAATTTATATTTCTTTTTGGCTGACTCTTTCTCAGATCTAATTAGGCCATTCATTATTGTTTCTGCCCTATAATGTGGCTTGTACCAAAAGAAGGCAAAGTTCCAGCTCTGCTATTGTCTTACTGCTTTGTAAGTCACTTAACACATTTTCCTGGAAGTTCTTTTGTTTAAAATTGGATGATGTACTCTATAAGCTCAGTTAAGCAGGTTCATGAGGGCACTGCCATCTACTGCTCTGTGTTATGGAATTCCCTCTCTTTCCATTGGTTATCTCAATTACGGCATGACATACGGACAGAGTACAAGTATCATTGTCACTCCTTGTATTAAGCGTTAATTTCTGAATTCTTCAGAATCATTTCTATGTGCCTATGCGTGTATCCCAATGACTTTCCTATAACCCATTTGGCCCTCTTGTGCATTTTCATTGGAGGGCATTGTAATGGGTGATGGATGGAGCACCATGGAAGACTTTATGATTTAAAGAATAAAAAAGTCACCAATGTCCACTACAAAGAAGGACTTCCAATACTGGAGGTAGGGTAACCAGCTAGGTAGCTTTGACAAAGGTCAAAGCGAGAAAGGACTGGGCTGGGGATGAATAAGATAGAGCAAAAATGAATAGAAGAAGATGCATTCTAGAAACATTGAGAAAGGAAAGATGGCAGTTCCCATAAATTTGGGTATGAGAGAAAAGGAAAAAAAAAATCAACTGTGGCTCCAAGTTTTCTTCCATAAAGGGTCAAGTTATCAAATAAACAGTGACAGCAACACTGGCAAAGGTATCTGTAACCGTCTGTGTGTTAACACAGCAACTTTCAGAGCTTTCAAGGCTTTTACGTTCCCTCTCCTTTTTTAGTATTCATCCATTTATTATCTCTGATAATAAAGTCAATGAAAACTCAGAGAAGCTTATTTCTTACATTTACATGAGAAGCAGACCAAAACCCCCTCTTGGCACCATCAATCAGAACAAACTAGCTTCTTCCACCACCACCCCGGCCCTTTAGAGAGATTTAAACCATGAGACACAATCAAATGAACAGATGAGCCTCTCAATCAGTATCTGTATCTTAACTGCCACAGACACAACCAGCCATGGTGATGCATTATACATTTTTCATGTTGTGTGTGTCTGCATGGTTTGTCAGAACTCAAATTTCTTTAGCACTTAAACTGCTGTCATCCCAATAATGTTATTCATTGTTAGCGATGACTCCCTGTGCTATATCACAAACAGAGGACATGATGCATACAGTTCCAGGAAGAAACTGGCAGGATAATATCTTCTTCTAGCCTGTGAGCAATTACCTACTTTCCCTTTACTTTCTTTCATTTCTTTCCCTGTGAAACACAATGTGCACAGTTAACACACAGTTGTGCTGAGTTATGACACTTTAGATATTTTCATCTTAAAAATGTTAAGTGCTGATACTCAACCTTATAAATCCAGTTCTGCTATATCAAAGTGAGAAGAGAATGGGGAAGGAGTACATTTATTTAGGTGTTATTCTATTAAATTATATCATATTATATAGCATAGTTTAATACTATATTTTCAATAAAGAATTATATTAATTGCTAAATGGAAACAAGATATCACACCTCTCATCTTAGATGAGGCATAAAACTACTAAGATTGGCATAGTCCTAGACAGGTGTTCCCCTGACAAGAGGGTACAAAGCTGTTCTCACTCTCTGGTAATTTTGCAGCCACATTAAATATGACTTTTACTCTCTTAGAAGTATTAAGAAACAGTCTTTTATTCTCTTCACCTCTAGCTGTGAAGTCAAGTGATTCATCTAAATTAGTGAGATAACACAAATAACACATGTGTCATCTATTAGCACATATTTATCTATTGGACAGAGTCTAAAAATTAAGATGTGCATATGCCTGTGACTGCCTATTTCTATGTTTTCCATACTTGATATGAAGCCTCAGGGCACCAGCTGGGGCAGTGATCTGCTCTGTAGTTTTCCACACATGCTCTCCTAGAAGTCCACTCTTGAAGTGGAGCAGAAGTATCCAGAAGTGCATTTTGGCCTCTGGTCTAGTAAAGAAGGTTGCTACTTTGGATTCTCATCATCCTGACACCTCCAAAAGAAGGGTCAGGTAATGAATGATGGTAGTTCAAAGTAAGAGAAGACAAGGTAACATAAGAATGATGCTACCAGAAACATCATGGCAAAGATTTGATCATACCAGTGTTTTTCAAACTTTAGTGAGCTTTAGACTTACCCAGAAAACGTTTCATAATGCAGATTCCTGGACCCGATCCCCAGAGTTTCTGATTCAATAGGTCTGATATGGTGCCAATAATTTGCTCCAACAATCTCTAAAGTGTTGCTTATTCTGCCAGCCCTTGAATGGCACTTTGAGTAGCACTGATCTATTAGCAAGAAAAATGAGTACCAAGGAAGGTAGACCCAGATTTTTCATTCTTTAAGGACAAGTATCAAGTGCAGAAAATCTTTTCCTAAGACCAACCACTGCAAATGTGTGAAGGAAGTGACATATGCAGCTTCACATTTCCAAAAAGAGAATGGTATCTAGCAGATTGCATCAATGGTCCAGTTCTTCAGCCCTCTCTGTATCTATCTGTTTTACCATGTGATTTAGCAACTCCTACTCCTAAAAGGATAAAGCACATTTCCCTACACTTTGGCTTTGAGTTTGACCATGTGGCTTACCTTTACCACATGAATGTTAGCAAGCACACTGTGACCAAAGACTTGTAAAGCCCTGCATGACTGGCCTTCTCTCTTGTGCCTCTGCTACTGCATGACCCTCTGACCCACGGGATCCAGCAAGTGGATGAGAGACTTGGGCAACAGGGTCTAACCGCTCATGGTGAGCTTATATCTACAAGTCCCCACCAGACTCCCAGACATCTGAATGAGTTTGGCCAAGAGCAACAGAGCCACCCAGCCAAGCTCAGCTTCACTGTCAACCCTCAATTGGACCTGCATGTCTGTAAGAATAAATACTTGTGGTTTGAGTTACTGAGTTTGACATGGTTCTCATGCAGCACATTTCACGACAACAGCAAACCTATATGTAGTGTCCATTCGGTTGCCCTACCTGGTGGCTAGAATTTGGAGAACAGCTGGAGGTATCTACAGCCATGCAGAAGTGAATCTGAAGAGACTTGTGAGGTTGATAGGCTCCATTCTTGTAGTTACACATCAGGAGGCTTCAGGAATTGAAAATCAATTTGGGGACAGTCCTAGGCCTGGTTCTGTGGCTTTTAGATTGTAAAACTCAGGTTCAAAGAAAATGATGGTCTTTTCTAATGGTAACACAGTATCAGCAACAGGCTGGAATCAGGTTTCCAACTTCCGGGCTTGAGCTTCACTTGCAGACTTTGTGGCTTTTCCTTTGCCACCTGAAATAAAATTCAAGCCTTAAAAGAAACTGCCAAAGTAGCTACTCAGTGTGTTCCCACTCTCCTTGCTTTCCTCAAAACCATGAAACAATCACTATTAGGATTATGAATAGCTGAGGCCCATATTTTTAGGATACTAAATTATACATATAGCTGGTAGTAATTGTGATCAACAAGAACAATAATTCCTTTCAAAGAAAAAAATAAATTATACCATCAGGTGAGTTGTATTTGTTTATAAGGGATGAAACCATATGCAATATATTTTGTTAATTTCTTTCTCTTTTCGTTTCTTTCCTTTCTTTTTGACCAGCTTAATTCACTTTATTTTTCTTGTATAAAAACTCTATCATGTAGCCACAGCTGGAGCCTGGATCCTCTGTACAGAGACTTTTGTGTAGGTCTTGATGAAGTGGTCAGTGAATTCCAGATTGGAAGACTTGGTGAATACAGTCTCCTTCCAGAGGTCAGGGGTCAGCTAGCTGTAGGTTTTAGAGATGGCATCAAAGGTGGCCTTGGCGAAGTTGCCCAGGGGTTCAGTGCAGCCCCTGGCTGAGGGGTAGCAGTCATCGATACCAGCCATCAGCAACAGCTTCTAGGGCATGGGCGCCGAGATGATGCTAGTGCCCCTGGGCATGGGGATGAGGCACCAGCACAGAGCCGCAGCAGCCTGTCACCTTGCAAAGGGTGGTGCGGAGCTTGCCGATCTTGTTTCCCCAGTAGCCTCTGCACACGAGGACAATGGACAGCTTGGCTAGGTTGATGGTCCCATTGATGGCAGTGGCCATCACCTTGGAGCACTTAACACCCAAACCAACATGGCCATTGTAGTCCCGGATGGCAACAAACACCTTGAATCTGGTGTACTGGCCTGCGCAGATCTGCTTCTGCACCAGCATAATCTTCAAAACCTCATCCTTGAGAGAGGCCCCTCAAGAAAAAGTCAATGATCTCAGACTCCTTGTTGGCAGGGAGAAGAGATCCATCTCTTCCAGGGACTTGTTCATGTTCTTAACGAGGTGGCCCAGCTTGGTAACAGGCATCCACTCCTTGTCTCAGCCTTGCCTCTGTGAGCTCCACAGCCTCGGCCTCGGCCCCGGCCCCGGCCCCAGCCCCAACCCCAGCCACAACCCCGGCTTCGGCCCCGGATGCCATGAAGCCTCCACAGTTCCCTATCCCAGGGCCCACCAACCGACGACACCTGTATCATCCACCATTTGCTGTTTTTTTCAGAAGAGTTAATTTCATTCTTATTTATACTCTGTTTTTCCAAAACCATTTAAAATAAACTATTGTGTATTGCTTTTATACGAATACCTTTAAAAAAAACTGGGGGTTGGTTGGTTGGTTTTTGTTCCTGTTTTCCTTGACAAGTGTGAAATAAAAGGCTGCAGTTATTTTAAGCTGATCTATGACCCATTTTCACCCCATTCAATAGCTGACTAATATGGCCCTTTCAAAAGGCCCTTAAACACACAGGACTTAGTTGGCCATTAATTGACAATTTTTAGACACATTAATCTCCAAACATGAATGTAACTGAGATCATAAAAATGTCTATTACCAACAGATGCAAGGTAGAGTAGAAAGATCATAAATATAGAATTAGAAAGCCTAAAGCTTTCACTTAATAATAATTATAGGTATCATTTTTAAGAGAATAATCCACCCTCAGCCTCCTGAGTAGCTGGCATTAGAGGCATGTACCACCATGCCTTGCTAATTTTTTTTTTTTATAGACGAGGTGGGGGGTGGTCTCACTATGTTGCTGAGGCTGGTCTCAAACTCTGGGCCTCAAGCAATCCTCCCAGCTTGCCCTCCCAAAGCACTGGAACTATAGGCATGAGCCACCATTCACAGCCAGCACTTTTCATACATTATATAAAAACAATTATTTGCCCTCCCATTCACATTATGTTTACACATTCCTTTGGGTATTATGATCTTCTTTGCACAAAGGCAAAAGCAGAGATTAAGTGATGCCCAAGTTCACAAAAAGAATAAATGGCAGATGATTCAAACCCAGGTCATCTCAATTCCTAAGCCTATACTACCTGGCTGTGACAGCCTTGGATGATCCTGTATGATTTGGATAAGCCCACTTTGTGTCTCTATAGATGCTAAGCTCTGGACAATAACAGTCCCCATCTCAGGGAATTTTCGAGATGATCATAAATGCAGAAGCGCTTTTTAAACTACAAAGTTTAGTTAGACCATATAAGGATGGAGAATCAGTACTCTCCTACGATCTGTTCATCCTGTAGTGCAGGGCAGACAGAGTCACTGCCACAGTGGACTCCTTGCTAAACTGACAGAAAAGTCTGGGGAAGACTGTTCAAAGGAGGACATCTAAAGCTGATCCCTTGCACCTCAGTTTATTTTCACAAAACTCTAAAAAGGTACAACAAGGAGGAACCTTGGTGACCACAGGCTAAATCAACCTTCTTCTCTACTCAGATTTTACACAGGAGGCATCAGAGGCCCTGTAACTTAAGTGCTCAGCATCAGTGTACAACCCTAATTAGTAGCAAAACTAGAGGCAGCAACCCAGTGTCCAGCTACTACTATGCTTTCCATGACACAAGACCATCTCTTAACTCATTTCCACACAATTCTTGTTCAATAACCAGTAAGCATTAATTCATGAGGTACCATATCCTGCTCTAATTCCATGGAGAAAAAGCCACTAACATGGAAGGAAATAAGGCGTCCAATGTGGAATTCAATCTTCCAGAACTTCCTAGCATTTTCAGACCAAATAAAACAGGATTAGAAATAGAATTTGTTTCTCTTTATCATTTGTCTGTGTAGAGAAGAGTCTGCTTTTTATGTAGTCTGAATATGATACTTTTTTTTCCTCAATCATTAATATTTCTGGCTAGTTCAAATCAACTCTCACAGTTATACTAGAGAACCAGGAAGAGAGTAATGGCTTCAGGAGAAAACATAAGAAGTCTCAGACAATTACCATTTTCTAATACTCTGACGCAATCTCAGCCAAGTACCCAGCCCACCTGCCCCCAGAGGGCTGTGAACAGCCCTAATATCCAGCTCAATTCATACTGTGCCAAACAGCTTTGGCACATCTGTGCTGAGAATGAGATCCAAGGGTTTCAGACAATATGCTCTCTTGAGCTCCATCATATTCCACATTTTATTTTATTTATAAATGGACAAACGATTTATGGCTGCAGTGTGAAATTCAAAGAAGGAGCTGTGCACTTGGCATTTATAGTAGGTCAGGCAGTGGCACGCCACCACAAACAATAATGCAAACAGGAAACAAAGGGTCAGGGTTGTGTGGAGGTTTTTAGGGTTTTTTTTTTCTATTATATACAGGATTAATAATAAACTCAGTGGGGCCTTCCCATAATGCATGCCCTGTTCAAAGTCAGCATGGACTGGTAATAATCTGCCCACCCTCATCCGTGGGAGGAAAAGGGCCATTAACAATAGATTTCAAATGAGGGAGTTTAATGTAGTGAGGTTTCTAAAGTAAAAAAATAATAATAATAATTAAGGTGTATAACCTTCTTGCTTAAGGTTTTTTACCCTTAGTACCTTCTTCTGACATCTGCCCAAAGTTGTGTAAGACTTAAAAATAAATGAAGTCATTAGTAGATTCAAGGCTACCTAGAGCTCTACTAAATAAAATGTTACCCTTACCCCAATGTGAGTTTAAAAAAAAAAAATACTGAACCTGGGGCCAGTCAATTACTACACTAACCTTCTTGATAAACCTTGACAAAAGAGCTAACAGTATTTTTAAACAGACCTAATGTTCAGAGAAGTTTAGGTCACAGAAAAAATGAGTGTAAAGTACAGAAAGTTCCCATATATCACTTTCCCTCACACAAACACAACCGTCCTCTCTATCAACATCCCACATGAGAATGGTACATTTGTTACAACTGGTGAACCTACATTGACCCATCATTATCATCCAAAGCCCATAGTTCACATTAGGGCTCATTCTTGATATTGCACATTCTGTAAGTTTTGACAAATGTATAACATGTCTCTACCATTATAGTATCATACAGAATAGTTTCACTGCCCTAAAAATTCTCTGTGCTTCTCCTATTCATCTTTCTCTCCTGCCTATTCCCTGGAAACTACTGATCTTTTAAACAGTTTTGGCTTTTCCAGAATAGCTGGAATCATACAGAATGTAGCCTTTACAGACTGGCCTCTTAAACTTAGTAATATACATTTAAGGTTCTTCCACATCTTTGCATAGCTTGATAGCTCATTTATTTTTAGCCCTGAATAATATTCCATTGTCTAGATGTATCAGTGTATTTATCCATTCACCTATTGAAGGGCATCCAGTTTGCTTCTCAGTTTTGGCATTTATGAATAAAGCTGACAGAAACAACCATGTGCAAGTTTTTCTGAGGACATAACTTTTCAGTTCATCTGAATAAATATCAAAAAGCAAGACTGCTAGATAGTATAATAAGAAAATATTTAGTTTTGTTGGAAACTGCCAAACTATTTTCCAAAGTGGCTATATCATTTTGCATTTTTACCAGCAACAAATGAGAGTTCCTTTTGTTCCACATCCTCACCAGCATTTGGCATTGACATTGTTTGGGATCTAGGTCATTTTAACAGGCAGAGTATTATCTAACTGTTTTCATTTGCAGTTTCCTAATGACATATGATGTGGAGCATCTTTTTATATGCTTATTTGTCATCTATGTTAACCATTTTAGTAAGATGTCTATTCAGGTCTTTTACTTATTTTTAATTTGGGTTGTTCATTTTCCTATTGTTGAGTTTTAAGACTATTTTGTGTATTCTGGATAACCATTCTCTATCAGATATGTCTTTTGTAAGTATTTTCTCCTAGTCTGTGGGTTGTCTTGTTATTCTCTTGATAGTAGTTTCTTGTATTTGAAGTAGTCATATCCTTTCATATTAGCAGGTTAAACAAAAGAACAGTTTCAGGCAAGCTGCTTACTTTCCTTAGCCTCAGTTTACTTAGTCATAAAATGAGGCCAATAATAGTAGCTATATTAAAAGTGTTTGTGAAGAATAAAATAATCAAGTATATAAATGTTGGCTGATGATTGCAGGAGCAGCTGCAGCAGCAGGATCTTAGAAGCTTAAAGGAAGTGATGAAATCACTTTAGGAAAATCTATCCCACTCCTAGAACGCTGTACTGAAATCTCCAAGTGAGATTTCCATCTCTTTTCAAGCTCTCTCACACAATACAATCAGTTCCATGGGGACAGGGACAGTGTCTATTTTGCTGTCTTTCCAGAGTCAAGGGTAACATATAGCTAAATAGCAAGCACTTAATAAGTGACAGATGAGCTGGTGCTCACTTGGCCTATGGCCTTAGAGAATGTCTTACACCTCAATGGGACTCAATCTTCCCACTGGTAGAGCAGACAAAGATTGCTGACTACAAGTACTCCAGGGTTCCTATTGTCATTCATTCAATGAATGAATCTATCTCACATCCCAGATTGCATATGGGGGATATCCGTAAAATATGTTAACTCCTATTGGTACTCAAACTCCACTTTATAAGTTATTCTTTGAGATTTTGATAAAGGACTTCATAGTCTGGACTAATGCTTGGGTTGTTCCTAAACTTACAAGTGACTGTTGCCATACATGAACTGAGTGTGTGATCTATGTTCTGCATACTTCAAACTTCAATGTCTGCACACATCTGATACCTGTTCTCTCTGCTTGCATGGACCTATTCCTTCTTTATTAAAAGAGATAAAAAAAAGGGCCACAGATTAGAAATCAAGTGAGGGACCACAGAAGCTTAGAATTTCAACAGAAGGGAAGCCAGGGGAGAGGAATGTTCACTTCTGGAATTCCTTTCCAGAGCTACCAAAAGTGGATTCACCCTGGGTTAAAAAAAAAAAAAAAAAAAAAATAGGTGCTCCTCCTAGCAAGAGCTGACCAGATAAGGATTTTTATACAGGGTTTGTGCTAAAATTCAATATAATCAGCCTAGATCATTTTTGGACCCCTAACTCCGGTAATGTACATCGACTTTTTACAACACACACACACACACACACACACACACACACACACACGCACACACTTTGCTCCAAGGTCTACAAAATCTGAACCAGGAAGAGTGATACTCTCTGTCAAGTCAGAACAAGCAGGTGTAAGTGAGCTACCTTTTTACCCTGGCCACAAAAGAAAACATATAAACTAACAGTTTTAGGAGCAAAATCATGAAAGCTTGGGGCAATGTTTTTTTGACAGATGCCACACAGACTTAAGTATTTGTACACAGACTTAAGTATTTGTAAGTATCAAAGCCTATGAGGCTTGATAGAGGGACTACAAGGTATTTCAAACTGCTCAGCAATGTTTTGTGGATCATTTGGTTCAAATAGATTTTCAAGTATTTTAATATTTTAAACTGTATTTAGAAAAAGGAGCTACTGACTTTAATATGTAATTTTTCAGTACGTGACACTGAAAATCACCCAAATCTAACCTATACTGCCAGTTTAATTCTTTTTTTTTTTTTTTTTTTTTTTTTTTTTACTTTTTATGCATCTCAGAAGAAAGTCTCCTTTGCTTCCTTTATACATCTTATGAACTTCTTATAAATGTATAATTAATTGGAAAAGTTACAGGTCTACATTCATCTTTTGAAAATTTGCTCAGGTAATTATCTACTGCATCATTGGACACTGTGCTCAGTCCTATACCGGGAGAGACTTATACATGTTCACTTGGCTCAAACACTTGGCATAACTCAGTATTCACGTATTCAATTATAACTGAACAGTGACACATAGTATACTACAGAAAACTTTAATGTTTACTATAAGTTGGGGGCTGACCTTCCTATTTAAGAAATGCAAGCACTTATTAGATGTGGTCGTGATTCAACTTTCAAACAAAACTTTCTCTATTACTCCCCTTTAAGTTTCTGAATCAGTTTAATTGAGGAATGTCCTGAGCTGAATGCATGCTATTAAAAAGAGAGACCATTACAACTATTTATCTGCATGAGTCATGAATTCCATGACATGGCAAACCAGATAGAAGTTAAGTTCAATTCTGAGTAATGTTAAGGCTACAATTGTTAGTCATAACCTCTGATTTCAAATTATGGTGTTAATTAAAATAGCTTTATTATTCTCATGGGTTGGCTTTTTTTTTTTTTTTTTTTTTTTTTTTTGAGAGGGAATCTTGCTCTGTTGCCCAGGCTGGAGAGCAATGGCATGATCTTGGCTCACTGCAGTCTCCGCCTCCAGGGTTCAAGTGATACTCGTGCCCTCAGCCTCCCAAGTAGCTGGGATTACAGGCCTGCACCACCATGGTTGGCTAATTTCTTGTATTTTTGATGGGGTTTCATCCTGTTAGCCAGGCTGGTCTAGAATTCCTGACCTCAGGTGATCTACAAACCTCAGTCTCCCAAAGTGCTGGGATTACAGGCATGAACCACCACTCCTGGCCAGAGGTTGACTTTTTAATAGTTAATATGTAAAAACTGACATTTAAAACATATTTATTGGCCAGGCACAATGGCTGACACCTGTAATCCTAATACTTTGGGAGGCTAAGACAGTGGATTGCTTCAGCCCATAAGGTTCGAGACCAGCTTGGGCAACATGGCAAGATACTGTCTCTACAAAAATAAGAAAATTAGCCAAGCAGCATGATGGCACACACTTATAGTCCCAGCTACTTGGACGCTGAGGTAGGAGGATTTCTTGAGCTGGAGAGGTGGAGGTTGCAGTGAGCCAAGATCATGACACTGCTCTCCAGCCTGGGAGACAGCGCAAGACTCTGTCTTAAAGAATAAAATAAATTTATAGAATATAAAACAAGTTTAAATAGTTTTTTAAAGTATACTTTAGAATTCTACACAACAATTTATTTTTAGAAAAAGATTTCTGCTGCTAAAAAATAATTAAGTCTATAGGATGGTAGAAAAAGCAGTAACGGACTAGTTGGATCAAATCCTATTTCTGTCATTAACTGTGTGTGTACCATTAGACAAATTATTTGACCTCTCTAAGTTTCTCTTTTGTGAAACTGCAATACCAGCTACCTTGCAGGTATGTTGGCACACCCATGTGGACATGCAGCCCTGTTATTAGTACTGTTTGGTAAATGTGTAAAATAGTTCAAAATATCATGGATCCTGCCTGTTTTAACAGATGTAGGCGGCCTCCTCTCCCTACCCGCTCTGGCTTCAGAATCTCTCAAAATGTAAAAAAAAAAAGTCAAATAAGGAAGAAAAACTCAGCATAGCCTCCAAAATTTTTACGGCAACACTCAATGCCTACAAAATTCTAATGAAAACAATGACCCAATATTCTGTATCTTTGATACAAACATATAAAAGCTTTGAAGAAATGCTAAAGCATTAAAGATAGAACTGTTGGCCACTGTTGGCCACCATACTACCACTGTTAGTATGGTAGTGTTAGCCACTAGCTACCTGTAGTCATTTAAATTTTAATTAACTATTTAAAATTAAATTAAATTTACAATTTAGTTCCTTCATTACACTAGCCACATTTAAAGTGTTCAAAAGCCACAGATGGCTAGTAGTTACTATATTGAACAGCACAGATACAGAACATTTCTGTCATCACAAAAAGTTCTATTAAACAATGCTATACTAAAGAATGAAGGAGCTAAAGTATTAAAACACACACACACACACACACACACCCCAAAAAAAAAAAAAAAAAAAACCGAGAACGCTTTATCCAGTTAGCCTGGAGATGAACCAAAAGAAGGAACTCAGGATCATAAAAATTATGGTTACAGAAGACAATGCAAATACAACATGATGATATTAAAATAATTATATAATAATACAAAGATTAAAATGGGTGGGAGAAATAAGAATTATAATTTTCTCTTTTTTTTTTTTTTTTTTTTTTTTTTTTTTTTTTTTTTTGAGACAGAGTCTTGCTCTGTCGACAGGCGCCAGCCTGGAGTGCAGTGGCACATTCTCGGCTCACTGCAACCTCCGCCTCCCGCATTCAATCAATTCACCTGCCCCAGCCTCCCAAGTAGCTGGGACTACAGGCATGCGCCACCACGCCCAGCTAATTTTTTTGTATTTTTCGTAGAGACGGGGTTTCACTATGTTGGCCAGGATAGTCTCGATCTCTTAACCTAGTGATCCGCCCGTCTCGGCCTCCCAAACTGCTGGGATTACAGGCGTGAGCGACCGTGCCCAGCCAATTTTCTCATTCTTAAAGGCCAAGTCAAAGTTGAAACACATAGCTAAAAATCCAAACCAAACCAAAAAAACCACTCCCATCTCTTATAGTCTATCTATATTACTTTGATGAGTAACTTTAAAGGGATACTTTAGGAAGCCCCATATTTGGTTAAAGAGAGATTTATCTAAAGTTCAGCAATCACCTCAATTTCATTTTATCTGCCTTTCTCACTGAAACACAATGCCAGTATGTCTAGAATTATATATGATAAATGTTAATAATAGTTATTTTGGGATATGGAATTTTGAGGGGTTTATTTTTAACTTTCTTTTTGTAGTTTTGAATTTTGATTGACTTTTTAAATGACTTTTTACAAAAACAATCAAATTAGTCTTTTAAAATAGATCCTTCAATAAAAATTTAAAAGAATACGGAGAAACAAAAAGTAAGATACATCAATAAATAATATTACAAAATTGGAATCACTTATGGTAAGAAAAAAACATATATGCATCTGGATAAGGATTAAAAGGCAACATTTAAAAAATAAAGAGTAGTCATTAATTTTTTTCTTCAAACTCTTATATTTTCAACAATATAATTTCATATGATTTGAATTGTTTTACCAGGACCAGAGCTTTAATGAAAGCAATCATTCATATTCTCACTGACATGAGAACTAAACTAATCACCTTGGCCTTATATTACAGGTAGTCACCTAAGCGTTTATGAGAGCCTGTTTAGGATAGAGCAGTACAGTGTTTTTAAGTTTAGGGGTTAAATAGACAGATTCTGGAGTGTAGTGGCTCCTGGAATAGGTAGTCTTTTACAGAGGGGCATTCTCAGTGTCCTCCTTTTGCTAGCTGATATCACAACTGTAACAGTTCCACATGTGGTGAAGTGATGAGAAATCTCAGAGGAGCTGTCCATAGAATACCAGGTTGTTCCATGACATTTTGAACTATTTTCTAGATTCACCAACCAAGAGCATAAGGGTGTAGGTCAACATGGAAAGGTAATTATTAGGTTTCTGAAGACATGTTTGTATATATATGTATATTATATATGTGTGCATGTGTGTGTATACATATACACATATATAGTTTATTACTGAAAGTTTTAGGCAGTATTTTGTTTCTTATCTGGCCAAACTTTTGTAGACTTTATGAGCATCTATACTAGTGTCTCAACACTATTCCCCGATTAAATCCCTCCTTAGGCCTTTACTTATGTTATTTCCTAAGCCTAGAGTAAACTGACACTTTCTCCCTCTTAACTAAGTTCTCCAAGCCTACCCTAAATTCAAGGTCCAGATAAATGCCACTTCACCCAGGAAGGCTTCCTTGTATCCTAGCTAGAGATAATCTTTAATCTCCCATATCGCTGTAATTTCTTATATGTACTTTATGATTGTTTCATACATGCCTCATCTTCCCTACTGGATCATAAGCAACCTAAAGACAAGATTTAAGCCAGATTTACCTCTACATTTCTCTAATCCCATCTGTGGTCTAGGAGTGTGTTTTGAACATAAAGACACTGCATAAATGCAGAAAATTAGAAATTTACAACATATTTTGTAGGCATCATTAGCCTTATAAAATATTCCTTTAAAAATGTGTTTCTTGCTCAAGTGAGTTTGATAAAAGTTGTACAATCTGTTCATATTAAAATTACTGAGAAGTCTAATAATAAGCTTATTTCATATCGTTCAACTATGCAGTGGCCACAGAACCCTACTCTTTGTTTCTGTCTTTATCATTTTATATACACCATAGCAAACTCTGTTGGTGCTTCACTCATATTCCCTCCGCCCTCTTGGAGATCACCTGTGGATGTTTCCCTTACAAGCCAGTGGCTTCCTGCATCCCTCTGCCTGAAAGCATTATCTGGCAATTAGAGCATATTCCACCAGTAAGTCCCATGAAGTTGATACCCTCTGGAGTAACCCATGAAAGATAGTAACAACTCCCTCATCTCTCAGGACAATTCTAAATTATGTTCTGCACAATAACTCAAAGGATCTCAGTAGGATTGAGCAAAACATAATAAATAAATAAGGCTAAAAATAACGTGTGTTAGAATGTGTTAAATTTTATCAGCAGCATCATTCTAAACAATGAAGTACTCAGCTAAAGACTGAACAGGAGTGTGGCTGGAAATGACCTAATTATATTTTCCTGAGGGTAAATGGACAATTCAGGTTATATCACGAAAACAGTTTTTATGCCAAAATCTATCCAAATATTACTTTTATCCCTTATCACTGCAAGCCTCTTATCTTTTTTAACCTACCTCTCTCCTAAAGGTAACAAGAATAGCTGGCATAAAACTTGAGGAAATCAAATGGAATTATAATCCAAACTTAATTTTATTAAGATCTTTGAAAATTTTTCAACCCACCTAAATTTTTACAATTCTCTGGATTTTTATAACCATGGAATACAGTTCTAATCCCAGTTATTAGCTGTGTTATCTATTGAGACCCATCTAAATACAGTATCTTCACCAGAAATTCCTTGATCCATTCCTACCTCAACCATATGTGATCTCTACCTTCTTTAAATCCTTATAACTCTTTATGCTGGTGTGAATGTGCTCAGCTTACCTTATGTCTCTTACCTAAATGTCAGCCAGCTGAGGTTAGGAACTTTGACATGTGCCATTGCATATGTTCCACCATGTCTCTTAGATAAGAGCTACCCAATAAGTATTTGTTGAAATGCTATATCTTAGAAAGACCAACTAGCCTTTGTAGAAGTTGAATAAGAAAAAAAAAAAAAGTTTTAATATATTCCAGCAGGCCTTTTCCTACTAATCTGGAGACAGAAATAACCGGAAATTTTAAATGAATATTTGTTTCTGTAATTAAGATAGCCCTATGAAAAATTCTAAAATATGCCAAGCTTTTTCTCCTCCTTTCTGTATCTTCTCCACCCAGGTCCTCAATACCCCCAAATTTTCTTTGCTGCTTCAGATACCATATTATGCATCTTCCTTGGCTAAACAGGCCCTTAACCTTCTAATATTTTCCTATTTCACTATTAAAACTGATCTGTCCTATATTCATTGCTTTTAACATCCTGATTTATAATAGAGACAATGTCTCTTTTGCCAAAAAAAAAAAAAGTACGAGGACGTTAATGTGTATCATTCTTCACTGATATTGTCCTTTATATAAAATATTTAAATCTTATCTCTTATAAAGGTACTTGGACAAGATAATCAGGTACTGTGATTGTCCATATGGGAAGATCTAGACAGATAAATCTGTCCATGTACCTTAAAATCACACCAATTCAGATATGACTATAGGTGGCCAAACACATTACACACTGCCTAACTACAAACTATATAACACTCCCTGAGTTGCAGACTGTACAACTTGTACAACCACACTCAGCAACCCTTCACCAACTGAGCAGCTGCTCTGATTTCCTGCGTGGTAAGAGGCCCCACCCACACTTTCATTTCTCCAATCCCTAATTTCCAGTTCACTTAACTTCAACTTGAGGGAAGTAAGTGCATATACATACTAAATACTTGGTCAATTTGCATTTTTTCTGAAAGCAAATGAACCCAAGAAGACCATATTTGACATTCTGTAAAAAACATAAAAGTGTATAATTTTCCAACCCTTGATACAATCGTATAGCATGGATGAAAGACAAGTTTTCTGAAACTTTCCTTGAATAAAATTTGTCTATCTTAACTTAGCTAAAATCCTCTTACTTTTCTTTATGTGTATACAATCTACAAGGAAATTTTGATCTCTGAAATTTCTTCAAGGCCTTCTTTGGACTTTAACGTCGTTCATTAGTATTTTCTAGAATAGTTATAACTATACCATTTGAAATCCTTTTAGTGGGGTGTCAGCAGTGCACTTGGCCTTTAAGAAGAACTTAATATTCAGCCTGATGAATGTGAATTTAGGAACCAAACTCATTTCTTGCACACACAGGGTCTAAAGCCTCTCACTACTATAGCTGTGCCCAGCTCGCGTTGAAGTAGGCAAAAAACTCCAACTAAAAATCTGCCTTCTCCTATTTCTCTCCCACCTAGATTTAATTCTCTACAGCCTAACCAAGTTACAATGAAAGTTTTAAATTCTAAGCACTGAAAGGTATTTGGACTCCAGCATGCTCTTTTCCAATGCATTGCAACCAAGGAATCCCATTTAATTCCAAGCTGGTAAAATAAAAAGCTACATTGATTAAAACTCTTGAGTTTCAGATCAACTTTTAAGGAGGCACTGAATCTTTTTAACATCTGCTTCCTTACCAGCAAAGGTAATATATCTTTAAATAATTTGTAAATGTGTTAGAGCTGCCACACAGTTATTGAGAGCTCTCCTTCGGTAAATAGGGGCTGCAGGCTTCATATTTCAGACAGCTGTCACCCATTAAATATTTTAATATTGAGGGGAATTAACTTTCATATCAATAGCAATGATGAAAAAAATTATCATTGTAGCCAGGACAGACGACGTCAGTGCATAACTTGTCATTTTCTAATTCAGCTGCTTCCACTTGATTTGGAATTAGAACTAGACCTCAGAAACTGGAGCCACGGTATCCTCACACAAAAGCTGTTTCAAATTATGTGCAGCAAGTTTTTAAGCACATTAGCAACTAGAACAAGCTGTCCTCATGCTAACTGGCCTTGCTTTGTTCTTGATGGTGGAAAATCTCGCTTTAACTGCCCTCTAATTTGTTGCAGAATGCTACTGCACCAGCAGCTGCCTTGGCACAGGATTAAACACACACAAAAAAACATTATTTTTCCACACAAATTATTAACAGTGCCAAAAGCCACAAACTCTTTTGAAAAAAAAAATATTTTTTTCTTCTCAACCCCTTTATTTTCCCTCCCCATAACACAACCTGCAATGAATTACCCCTCAGTGGGGTCTTTTGAGATACCCCCTCCCCAACTTTCAATGTAAACATACAGAGAGGGTACTTCATTCGTTTTTGATAAAACACAAAAGATTCAAAAATAGGGCAGAGGGAAACTTTCAACTGCACATATAAATATGTCAATGAATGACGACTCCTGAGGGGCTATACACAGAACTGTTGGGAAACCTGTTTGCCTAGTACCTCGTACACTTGTTCACAAACGACAGGAGGAAATACCGAAAATAAGCCTCCTTCTGTTCTAATCTTGGTCTGATTACAGCTGTTTCTGTGTAGCCGTTAAACATTTTGCCAAGGGGAAGAATCTGCTTGATTGCTGCTTCAGAGGAGAATTTATTAATGATGTCTGCAAATAATTGTTGAGAAGACAATTGTGCCTGTCCTTATTGTCATTCTCATTCAGTGGGCTTGCCACAGCTTTTTATTTACATTTGTTAGGGAATACGATAAGGACCTTTGAGGTCAATGCGTACCTGCATTCTGACTCTGAAGAAGGCTTAAAAACGGTATTTATTATTTTTAAAGAAAGAAAATGGAAGAAAGTGGCTGTTTCCCCTTCTTTCAAACAAGACCACTGCCTTTTTTACTGAAAGGTAACAGCAGTTTGGGAATGTAGGTATCACAGGATATCTCTTCAGTGAGACCCCTATCATCTTATTATCCCTTTTGAGAAGGAGTCTGACATCTGACTAGCAGAAATGAAATCCATTAGGTGCCTTCAATGCCATCTGGAAAAGCGGCTCTCCATGGAGTGAAGAGTGAAAACAGCCTGGGAGAGAAGTGAAGTTGATGACTTAGCTCTCAAGAAGCACCTACACACAGCTTACTTCTTCATTGATTCCCAGTTCCCATCACTCTCCTGGCAAAGATTGGCCCTGTAGTATTCTTGCACAAGGTTTGCTTCCTCTTATTCAGGAAATGCTAGGAATAGAATGGGGTGGTGGTAGAGGTGGTGAGTACAAAGTTCTACTGCGCAGTTTTACTCTTTAAGAAACTGAAAGATAGGAATCCAAAACATCTCCGAGAGAACTGGTCACCATGAAAATTTCCTGGTCCAGATTCAAAGCTACTTTCTGGCCTTCTCTTGTTCCCAGATGTGCCTCTCTCTTTAATTGTGCTGTCTTTTTGCATTCTTAATACTCACTCTTTTGATCAGTTATGTCGACTCTCAAAAATGGTCAGATGCAATGATTTGAAAAAAGCATGCATTCAAAGCTTCTTTTATTAAAAATTTCATTAAGGGATTTGCAACCTTCTCCATTGCTTTCTGCTCCAGCTTCTCTCTGAACTGCAAGTCAGAACATTCCCCCCAGGGGCATTCACTGAAAATTCATCACACATCATCAGTTATTAAGCACACGACTCTCTGGGATTCAGGAAATAAACAGCCAAGAATTCTGAGCCACCCGTTTGTACCTTAAATTCCTGAAGTCAAGCAAAGTTTTGAATTTTGAATCAAATCAGTCTTCTAAATATAAAGGATATAAAGAGAAAATTCACCATTTTACACAAATACACTGTAATGAGGGTCAGTTTTCTGACTTTCTAGTTAACTACATATGACAGCAAAAGGAAGAAAAACCAGGATTTTTCCTATTAATAAATGACCATTTCAGTTCTATCCAGGTGTATGTATGTTGCTTCTAAGTTACTTCTAATACATTTATTAAATAACAATTCTATATATGTTTGTGTTGTCTAATTTTACATTCATGGAAGATAGGGTTTAGTGTTTGTTAACTATGTTTTCCTTACAAACTTTTTAGCTATGCTGTTTACCCACTTAAAAAATGAGAGATAATATAAAATACCTGGTGTTCATGTAAAGAAAGTCTTAAATTCCTGTTGGCTTCCTCTGGCCCTATCTATGTCTTCCCCCATCACATTTTGTATATAATAGACATCATTTTACCCAGTGGAAGATGACCAGACACCATAGTGCCGGGCATTTCTCCCCTTCCAGATACCATTTCACCTCGTGATTCTCAGTCAGTCTATAGAACCATGGTTTCAGAGTGTGGTCCCTAAACCAGCAACCTTAGTATCACTGGGGAACTTGCTAGAATGGCAGATTCTCAGACCCCAAACTAGACCTTCTGAATCAGACACTCTGGGAGTAGGGCCCAGCAATCTGTGTTTTAAGAAACCCTCCAGATGATCCCTGTGTTTGAGAATCACTAATCTAATCAACATGTCCTCAGCATGCCCCACTGGCAGAGTAAAGCATTTTCATACTTTCCATTGCCATGTCTTCTGCGGGTCACTGGTTTCCTATGCTTCCCACTGGGGAAATCCCTCCTTGGGTAAGTCCTCCAAAAGTTGGACTTCATATTCCAAAAACAAATCCCTTCCTCTGTGCTCTCCATCAAAGTCTCTATCTCCATAGTTAGCTTTTCCAACCAGAGGGAGAAATAATATATCCCAAAGAAATAAATGTCCAATGATAGCATTATGATTCCCACAATAGGCATATGGGAAAGGGGAAAATTTTATAAAGGACACCTCAGTGACTAATAAATTATATAAATAGTGACAATACGGCTGGGTATATGGGAGGCCTCAGGAATTGTGACAGACCCAGATGTACTAACTTTTGATGACAGACCACTTATACTTACTTAAACTCTCTGAAGATCAGTTTCCTCATCAACAAAATGGGGTTGAGAACATCTTCTTTGTGGAATATTTGTGAGAATTAGTGATTACTTTCCCCCAAAAGCATCTAGAATTGTGCCTCATGCAGAGGAGGTGCTCAAAAAGCAGAAAACCTATCAGTATAATGGAAAAAGGTAACCGTAGAGTCAAGGTGACATGAGCTCTAGCTGTTGGTATGACTCTAGGGAAATTAAACTGTAAGCCACAGTTTCCTACTCTGTTAAGTGGGGATAATAGCAATTTCTACCATACTATTTATTGTACATGGTTATCGAAAGGCTTGGATTAAACAACCCTAGAGTAAATTATATGACACAAAAATAGAAGCTCATCTTCTTTTCTATTCTTATGTGTGTAGGATGGGAAGGGAAAGTGATGAAGAGTAAAGACTATATATTTGGAGGAAAACTGACCTGCATTGTGACCTGGTTATATTTTACTAGCTCTGAAGTCTTGGACAAGTTCTTTAATTACACTGAGCCCCAGCTTCAGCATTTAATGATATTGAAAAGTTACTCCTACCTTTCAAAGTTGTTGTAAGGTTTAAATGCAGCAATGAATATGGGCAAAGAGATTAACATAGTGATTGGTTTAGAGTAGACCTCTTTATTAGTGGTTTTTGTTACTACTACCACTAATAATTATTATTGTCATTATTGTTATGAAATGGTGGCTATTTGTTGATGCGGCTGATCTATCAAAACCTAGAGGTAGTAGCTAGGTAGACAGTTATAAAAGACAGTTATAAAACCCTCTTTGTTCTCTATTCAGTTTCCATTTGAGAGGACAAATTTTGTTGTCTTTATAAAGTACACCCATAATGTTTAATATCTGTTATTTAAAACTGATAATTTTGCAGTAGTCTTTTCAAGGAACATTCTCTTATCCTTTACGATACACAGAAGAACTAAAAGGACAGAGAAGTTAGGCCACTTGCTTCTCTTTGTACCCAGAGGCCGTGGCACAGCAGACTAAGTTACCCTCTTTGGCCCTCTGCCTTTTAGAAATAAACATTGTGGAAAAAACTATATATACTCCATTCATAGGCCTATCTCTGCCCACCTCCAACTCACCTACCCCAAATACACAAAAGGATCCAGTTTAACAAATATTTTTTAAGTACCAGCTATGTGACCAATACTATTCTAGGCACTGATTACAACATGTATTTGTATTGGTTCAAACCTGAATTCTTATACCTGCCAATCATCTTTCCACACACTCAGAATACCCTGAACTTTGTCACGTGACACTGCCAAGTCTTTGCCAGTTGCCTCAGGTCATGAATAACACTCAGGAACTTGATCTTAATTGTTCTTGTAGTGACCAGGTGACCAGGCCAGTGTCATCCATCTAGGATTTAGGTTAATTTTCTTACCTATGGAGTTCTCATATTCCTCAAAGATTAAGTTTGACTCTCAACTCTCCCATGAAGAATAATGTTTTTCTCTTAGGACCAAGAATCAGACTTTTTAGCACTATGAGTTTTTGTTACCAACTGAATGTCCAACCAAGACATTCAATTCTGCCACTGCATCCTCATTGAGTGGGTGTACACGCATTTTACATCAACTCCCTCATTCTCATCTTGGTTCCCAGACTCTATGTCTCCAGTTGCCATGGGAGGTTGGAAATAATTCAAGAATTAAAGTTTGGAATGAGGACAGCCTCAGAGACTGTTCTTCTCAGATAAAATTTAAGTCAGAGGTCTAAAACAACTCCATCGTTTTCAGAGACCAGGCAGGTAATATATACATATAAATCCATTTATGTGTAACAGTAGGAAGAGATGAGATCTGTGGTTAAATGGAGAAATCATGCAAATTCCAATTTAAAAACAGAAATCTGGGCAGGCTACCAAGTCAGAGTCTCTATATCCTTTTAAGGACAGGATGAAAGTTTCTCAGGTTTGTAACTCCAGCACTTAGCATAGTACTTGTACTTAGTAGGTGCCTGAATCAATGAACTGATGAAATAACAAAGAAGTGAGTGAATAAATGAACCAAAGTGGAAGAGCTGAAATAGTCACCTTAAATTGTACCTTCACAATATGAGAGGTGGTAAACTTCACTCATTTGAACTTTCTCTGTTCCTCAAACTATCTCTGAGGCCTTTCAAAGTTACAATAATCCTCAAATTCATTTGCCTAAAGGATTTTATTGTTATTAGTACTTTATTATAAACACACAAGTCATCAACAGATAGATGATAGATATTCATGTCTTCATTAACAATTAAGAGTACTGTATAATACATTTTAAAAGTTCAGTATCAACTCATCTAATGTAACCGTAAGTTCCATAAAATGAAAACAAAATAGAAAAAGAATGATCTTTGGAAGCTCGCGTAGCAGAAAAGTAGGAGAGGAAAACATATAAGTAGCTTAGAATCATGGGCTCACACTATGGATCAAGTTGTTTCGGTCCAAGTCAACTTCAGACATCAAAGTTGCTACCTTCATTCTTCTCAGGCAGAGGGGATGGAGGAAGATAATAAGGATAAGGTCTGGTCATTAAGGATAAAGATGTGCGAATATTGTAGGACTGTCAAATTCCCTCTTATACTGCTGTTATACTAACCCTTCTGGCGGCAATACAAGAAAAAGGGTATGATTTTGTATTCTACAAGGCCCTATCGAGAATTCAGTATCTGGAGATGGTGGCATGTGACTTCAGGGCCTTCTCCCAATCCTAAGAGACAGGCCAAATTACACGAAAACTACCAGAATCTAAGGTTCTCATGAACCAATCCTATTCCTTAGCTGCATTTTGCTCTTTCTCTTCTTTCTTTCTTCTTCCAGTCTCATCTACTGCCTATCACCTCCTGACCTGGGCTGCAATAGACCAGTGTCACCAGCTCCTGAACTGTTGCCTTTTCCCTTAGTTTACCACCCACTTCCATGTTGAAAGCACTGAGCTCCCAGTGACTTGTCAATTGTCTGATTTCAGGATTGTATTAGTTCCTACAGTGGCTGTTAAAAAAATAAATAAATAAATAATACAGGACATTTGGTGACCTGAAACATTAGAAAGGTATTCTCTCACAGTTCTGGATGCCAGAAGTCCAAAATCAGTATCACTGAGCCAAAATCAAAAGGATAACACGGCCACACTCCTTCCAGGGGCTCTATCTAGGGCAGAAACCATTCCTTGCCTCTTCCAGCTTCTGGTGGCTGCCAGCACTCATTAACTTGTGACTAAATTACTTCAACCTGCTTCCGTGGTAACATTGCCTCATTATCTTCCTCTTTTATTGGTATAATTTTCCTCTGCCTCTCTCTTATGAGGACACTTGTGACGGCTTTAGGGCCCATCCAGATTATCCAAAATAATCCTTGCATCTCAACAGCCTTAACTTTATCATACCTGCAAAGATCCGTTTTCCAACCAAGTTATCATTTATAACTTCCACAGTCCAGGAGGTGGATATCCTTCGGAGGGCCATTTTATGCCTACTACAGGGACCTTCTCAAGTAATCTGGTTCCATGAGCAGCCTCAGTACCAAATCAAGAGTACTGTTCTCAGTAGAGTTAGGGTGCTATTCCATTTGAATGCCTATAGCTAAATGCCACAGTTATTCTAAATGGGAAAGTATATTAACCTAAGATGTTTTCAATTATAAAGGTCTGTTTTATTTAATGCCTGTTTCTTCTTTGTCTGTATTTTCACAGGTGCTCAAAACAATAGCAATCTCTATTCTTTTCCTTACTTCAGTAGTCCATACTATTCCCATTCCCCTTTTCTGATCTGGCATCTAAAAGGGGGCTTGGTAAGAAACTAACAGAATCTAATGGCTCATTCCCAATTCTGGCATTGTTACTACTCCTAAAGTCAGCCTCTATAACTCATAGAAGATATGATGTATCTGGCTGCCACCATTTTCCCTCTAAAGATTTAGAAAGGATGCCAGACAGGCCCAGATGGTCTCATATCACTCTTAAGAAAGCAAACTCCATCAGCTTTTCTAGAGATGAAGACAGAGTGACTACTCTGCCTTCCACCCTGAGAAAGCGCTCTTAGGGAGACCCGTGCTGTGTTCATGTTTGTTCAGGTGGCCTGATACTTGCCACAAGACATTCTTTCCCAAGCAGCCTCAAAAGACAACCTCCTACTTCTGTAAAATATGTGGATTCAGTTTCTTTGAATGAAAAGGCATAGCATATTCAACCCACTTAGAGGAACTCCTAAGCCTTCCAATGTGGGGAAATTATGTGTTACCCAAACCAGCCAAAGGATGCCACTCAAGCATAACCAGGAAAGTGGTTTCCCACTTGAATCCAACTATGATTTGGGCTCTTTGGGGATAGATTTATGTTTCCCTCAACCACAAAACTTGGGATAGAAGTTTCTTTTGCCAAGAAACAAAGAACATGTTCTGTATTCTTTATCAGTTCTCATATGAGTTTTCCAATTCTCCTCATGCTGTGCTGAGAAAGAAAATAAAAATTATCCATGGCTTTGTAAAAATCTATTGCTTTTGGGAAATGTTCTTTTCTGACCAATATGAAAATCTCAGGCTCAGAGTAGAACAGAGGAAAATTAAAGTGATATGTTTTTCTAATCCTATGATTTTAAGAAACAATGAGACATTCATGCTGTAGAAATTGTTAAATTTGTTCAAAATCCAAAAATAGTCTTACAAAAGCCTACAACCCTTTACAGATGTGCTGGGACCCATACTTCAAAGAGTTTGTTAATGAAGGACTAAAATGTCCAAATCCTTTAAGTAAAAGGATGGAATTTTATTTACATACAGAATACCTTTCTTTTTTCTTTTTGGCAGTGTTTCAGGCCAATATTATGTTGGAGATTGAGCCGAGCAAGCTATAAATGAAGCTGAGCATGCATGTGGTTAGCTATCTGCTAAAGAGGCTCATCATCAAAACAACAAAGTTTATTCCCTTTGAAATGAGGGAACAACTGTTCTTTCTCCCGGTTCCACACTTGTTTCTGTATCAGGATAATCAAAAAGTATAGTCATGTGTCAATTATCAATGAGGGTATATTCTAGGAAATGTATTATGCAATTTTGTCATCGTACCAACACCAGAGAGTATACTTACACAAACATAGAGGGTACGGCCTACTACACACCCAGGTTGTATGGTGCAGCCTATTATTCCTAGGCTACAAACCGTCCAGCATGTTACTACACTGAATACTATAGGCAATTACGAACCAATGATAAATATTTGTGTATCTAAACCTATCTAAACATAGAAAAGGTATAGTAAAGATAAAGTAAAAAAGATTAAAAATGCTACACTTATACAGTTGCCACGAGCCAAGCTTGCAGCCAAGCTGCTCTGGGTGCCTCAACAAGCAAATAAATGTGAAGGTCGAGGTGAGTAAATATGAAATCTAGTATGTTACTGTACACTACTTTGGACTGTATAAACACTATACACTTAGGCCACACTATAAATTTATAAAGAAATATTTTTCTTTCTTCAATAATAAATTACTCTTAGTTGACTGTAACTCTTTGCCTTTATAACTTTTTAATTATTTTAACTTTTTGACTCTTTTGTAATAACACTTAGCTTAAAACACAAACATTGTACAGCCATACAAAAATATTTTCTTTATATCCTCATTCTATAAGCTTTTTAAAAAAAATGTTTAATTTTTTTTAATGTTTTAAACTTTTTTGTTAAAAACTAAGACACAAACACAAACACTAGCCTAGGCCCACACTGGGTCAGGATCATCAACATCACTGTCTTCTACCTCCACATCTTGTCCCACTGGAAGGTCTTCAGAGGAAATAACATGCATGGAGCTATCATCTCCTATAATAACAATGCCATCTTATGGAATACTTCCTGAAGGACCAGCCTGAGGCTATTTTACAGTTACCTTTTTTAATAAGTAAAAGGAGTACAGTCTAAACCAAAATATAGTCTAGCAAATACTTAAACCAGTAACATAGTTGTTTATTATCATTGTCCAGTATTATGTACCATACATAACTGTAGATGCTAATCTTTTATATAACTGGCAGTGTGGTAGACTTGTTTATACCACCGTCACGACAAACATATAAGTAACATGTTTTGCTATGATATTTCAATGGCTTATAACATCACTATGCAATAAAATTTTTTCAACTTCATTATAAGCTTATGGGACCACCTTTGTACATGCAGTACGTTGCTGTCCAAAACATCATTATGTTTCATGACTGTATTGAAAAATGTACATGACCGTACACATGACTATAATCAAAAAGCTCAGAAATACTTGCTGTTAGGCCATTTGAGGAGCTATTGGGGAAAATTTTCCAGGTTTTCAAGAATTAGAACTCAAAACTTTTTCTTTGTTCTTTAGCTCTGACAAGATTGGAGTTCTGGCTTATTGGCTGATGGCTTTAATTCTGACCTCAGTTAAGCCTCTTTCAAACACTGCCTTTATTGTTTTCAGAGCACCCACTTTCCTTATATTTGGAAAAATGTGTGCACATGTGCATATGTATGTATTTCACTTCAGTTATTTTCCTTTGGGATATTGTGCTAAAAGGAAAAAGATGATCACGTGAAGTTCAGGGAAAGTTTGCTTCTTTGCTTCTAATTCTTCTGATACTCAACAGTCGGCTATTTATGCTCTACCAGAGCTAAAGGCTTCTTAGCATTCTGCATACATCATCCTCCTTATGACTTCAACTTCCCCCAATTACATCTCCTTACCTTAAAAAAATAGTAATTTAAGATTCAGCTTAGATATTTCATCTTCCAGGAAGACATGGAAGACCCTAATCCTAGCTCCCCTATTCACTGTCACAGACTGGGTTAGATTCCTCTCCTCTGTGCTGCCATGGAAATCTGTGTCACTCTAACACCAAACTTCCTGTACTATGTTATAACTGCATGTTGTCTTGTTTGGCTTCCTCATTAAAGAGAATCATATCTCCAGTGCCTGGCAAAAAGTAGATAATAAATATCCATCCTTAAGAATTTATGAATGCTAAAAGGATGACTTACCTTTGTCAATTCCATGTCTTTGTAGTCCACTTAGTTTAAAAAAAAGCTTCTTTTTCCTACGCTAAGCCAGAGTCATGGGAAGAGAAATATTTCATCTCCAGTTATAGACTGAGCTACTCCTATAGCTAAAATGCCCTGAATATTGATTTCTACACACAGTGCCTCTGGCACTTCTCAAAGAAACATTGTTTTTAAAGAGAGTGAAGGGATTTAGACTTTCAGTGAACTATGATGCAGGCTGCCTCAGCTGGACTGTTGAGTCTGTTGTCTGCCACCAGAGTCCAGTCCCCAGAATAAAGCAGATTAAAAGAAAATTAACCCTCATAATTGCTTCCCAAACAGATTTTGTTGTCCACATGGGATTACACAGAGGATGACCAAGTTTCCCATAACCTTAACCAATGGTCCTGAACTCCCCATCCTGGGCTTATGAACACAAGTCAAGAAACCAAATCCCTTTTCTCTCAAGAGCTAATCCTTTTCAATGAGAAGTTCACAGCCCTATGTTATTAACGTAGATTTAAAGAAAAGAAAAAAAAGAAACAATCACATTCTCAGGGAATTCAAGGTTGCATGATTAAGACGGGAACTCAAGATTTTCACACGTAACTGAAGGTCCTGCCAGGTGTAGAATGTGTGCATATCGCTTACACCAATGGACGTCTTAGATAAAGGAGATCATCTGGATTTACATTTAATAAAATGATCTTTCAGGGTACTAAAGCTAAGACATGAGAAGCTGTCACTGAGCTTTCAAAACCCTACAATGGCCTGATTTAAAATCAAATGAAAAATTTCATTTCAGATCAGATTGGTAAAAATCTGGATACAGGCCAGAAAAAAAATAGCAAAAGTTAAACGTATGAGCAGAAGTACTTAATCATGAAGTAGCGGTCCAGAAAGAATGTTAAAAAGTCATTTACCTCTGCCGATAGCCTCCAGGCCACTTCACTTGCCCTCTCTCTGAGAAGTAAATGTGTATACCAGTGGCTCTCAGACAAGAACACCCTTCTCTAGTTGGCAGGGCTCAGAGTTACTAAAACAGGTCCAAGAATCCACAAGAGTAGCAAATGTTGGCTACTGATTTTAAAGTGTTACTTATTTCCTAGTCATTTTTCTTCCTGAGTGGTTTCTCAAGAAACAGACACTAAAAGCAATACCACACTCAAGGTTGGAGGCATGGGGCAAATGGTATGTGAATTTCTTTAAAGTTGATTTTTTTATAGAAGAGTAAGATCCATTGTGTAAACATTTGGGGATTTAAAACATTAGAAATCACAGTCCTATACATTTTTATCAATGATCCAGAAAATATTTGCACATTCTCCATATTTAGTTTATTCCAAGGCTTAATTTTTCATGCAAGAAGGACTTCAAAAAGTCTATCTAAAAACTGGAGACCATTATCCTAAGTGAATTAACACAGGAACAGAAAACCAAATGCTGCATGTTGTCACTTACAAGTGAGAGCTAAACATCGAGTACACATGGACACAAACAAGGGAATAACAGACACCAGGGCCTACTTGAGGGTGGAGGTTGGGTGGAGGGTGAGAATTGAAAAACTGCCTATCAAGTGTTATGTTGATTATCTGGGTAACAAAATTACGTGTACACCAACCCCACCCCCAACACGCAGTTTACCCATGTAACAAACCTGCACGTGTACTCTTCATATCTAAAATAAAAGTTGGAAAGTAAAAAAAAAAAAAAGAAAGAAAGAAAAGAAAAATTTCTATCTAAATCCTTCCTGCCACAATTTTGCCTGGTCTTAATTTATTATTCCTTTCTGAAACTGTAGGATGGTTACCAAAGCTCCTCATGCAGTCAGTGACTATTAACTTAGCCTCTATTCCAAGCTCCTTTTCTTGAGGCTAAGAAACTCAAAAATGGCAGTTATATCTCAACATTTATATTGCTGTTCTCTAAAACAACACTGTCCAAAGGAACCTTCTGAAGTGATGAAAATATTCTGTTTCTGTGTTGTCCAATAGGATAGCAGCTAGCCACGTGTGAATACTGAGCACTTCAATTATGGCTAGTGAGACTGAGGAATTGAATTTGGAATTTAAATTAAATTTAATAAATTAAATTTAAAATAAATGTAACTGTAATTAATTTACATTCAAATTTAAATTTAAACATATGGCTAGTGGCTACCATATTGGACAATGTAGCTCTGGACATTATCCATTTCCTAACCATCTTATTCAATTATAGTATCCCCCAAATGCAGAAAATAGCTCAATAAGAATGTAATTGATTTCATACACTGTATTATTTAATTTTACACATAGCACCATGGTGCCAACGAGGCCCATGACATAAATTTAATTGCTGGATAGACATACTAGCGTTACCAAAAAAGATAGCTAAAATATAAATGTAACCTAGTCTAATATAACAAGGCCTGCATAAAAGAATGCAGCTCATTAAAAAATTATATATGTTCTTGAAAAACAGTATATCCAAAGACCTCAGAAGTTCACCTTTCTAGGCAAAGACCTGCTTATTCCATTAATTGTATCTTAAATTATCTTAATTTGGTAACCCTCAAATTAAGGGATGTTTCATTCTTAGCTCCTTTTTTCTTGTACAAACAAAAACAGCAAAGAATTTATTTGCTTGATACCAAAATTCTTTTTCCTGCTTTAAGATAATTTGTCTTAATGGGTCCCCACTGAGTTGCCCAAAGACTGACCACTGTAAAGTCTCATTCAAATGAGAAATATTCTTATATTGAAACTGAATCACTATAAATTGTATTGTCAACTAGGTATGAACCCACTTAACAGTAATATAACTTAAACTATATTTTTCCAGAAATGGAAAACATGTTCCTCCAACAGACAGGAAGAAATCTGTCTATTAATTCATATTAGTAGAATTAGTAGAACTGTAAGATGATATAGGACCCAATCCCCAATTTAAAATAACATATATTTCATAAAATAATCGGGAAGGTAAGGAGGTCTGTCTTGTTTATCTCTTTTTCATTGTGTAATTATTCTATAGTCCCTCAATTTATATTGATACATCTTGTGAAATCTCTAAGTTTGTAAGCCAAATTTCATCACATGGTAATTAATACCTAATCTTCTTAGTACTTCTGGTTTACTGAAATTCTATTGGTAAAGCCTGCTATGATATAACATAGTAAATTATTTCCAGCCTCACCTGAAGGCATTATTATTACTCAATATTAAATAAACTTGTAATTGATTTTGTATTGTTTTCCTTAACATAAAAATTATTGTACTGAATAATAATCATAAAATACCTTTTATATATAAATTGTGTAGACTAATAATAACTAACATTTTCCCAGCATTTTAAATTGTTCCAGTACTTTAAATAGTTCACAAAATCTCACTTGACTTCAGATTATCCCAAGTGCTCTCATTGTCAGTTTGCACATTACAAAACTACAGCTTAGAAGTAAAGTGGGAGGGGAGGAACAAGATGGCTGACTAGACAGCCAGGAAACGTCTCTCCCACTGACAGAAACCAAAATATTGAGTAAACCATTAAACTTCAAAAAGATCTTTTGAGACAAAATGCTGAAAGTCAATAGAAAGGCGATGTAGACAGTGAGATCAAAGAGGGAGGAAGCTAGGAAGTTTGTACAACATCATCAAGCACCAGGACAAGCTCTTGGTCCTGAATAGGTACTAAGGAAGGGGAGAGTGAAAGAATTCCAGGAAATAGCACTCCTGCCACAGACCTCTGGGGTCCTAGCTATGAGAGATCCTACGACCTGAAAAGACATTTGAATTGCCACTGGAAACTGCTGGAGAATAGACAGAGGCAGAGCTTGAACCTGTAAGGAGCCATGAAGGTTTAATGTGCAGGGCAGCTGCAGCAAAATGCGACTATATGTGTCTATCCCCTAAGGCTCTCCATCTTGCTTGGAGTAACTCTAGCTCCTGCTGATTGCCAGGCCAGGAGAAACCAGGGATACCTTTTCCACAGGTCTGGAGTGCAACTGATCTGTGTGCCCCTTGTCTGTTAGCCCCTCCCAAGGCCACTGCCTGGCAACTCCTATAAGAGGGTGCACACAGCACAGCTTCCACCACCCCAAGTGTTTGGCTGGTAGCCTGGGGGCAATTCAGTGCCTCTAGCACAAGTGATGCTCAACCCCAAGGGGGCAGAGGACAAAGTTAAAGGTCAGTTTGAATCCCCCAGGTTCAAGCATACTGCCCATGGGTATCCACCTGAGATGTGTAACCTGAGCCTGAGCAGGGGAGGAGCCCCTACTCTCAGAACACTGAGAAGAATGAGGTGTGGGTTTATGTGCCAGCACAAAAGTTTGATGTCCCTCCCTTCACAAGACGAGTAAGGAAGGGTATATAGCCTGTTGAGCAGTGTAGCTGCTACCTGAGGGAGCCCTAGGGCCTGGAACACCTTGACCAGACCAGAGATCTGGGCCTAGAAAGTTTGGGACAAAACTAGCTGGTCAGGCCTACTCCTGGGACAGACACCAGAAGGAGACTTGGCTGGGGCTGCCTGAGCTAGGTGGCCCCTATAACCGTCTTCTGGGCAAAAACTCCAGGCTGTAGGTGCCGCAGCTGCACACCCATGGCCCCACTACCCTGCCCAACCCGTCGGCATCACCAGACCACCCACAGACATACCCCACAATCTCTTCTAACTCTGCCAAGCTCAAATGACCGGAGAGTCCCTGGAGAGCTCCTGGTGGCCTAAGCTTCAGCTCAGGCCTCCCTTAAGGGAGGGGAGAGTGAAGCCAACCTGGGGCCCCTTGGGATTCAGGAAATGTAGGCATAGCACCAGTGATTGGAGGCCTGGGAACAAACTTGGTGAAGGGGTAATCCCCCCTCCCACTATTTCCCACTCCCCAGAGCATTGCTGTGAATGCACTGAAATACAAAGGGCACAGGGTTAAGAGCCTATCTGCCAGCTCTTACTCTTAACGGACATTTACTGGATCAGGGCCTGAATTACACCACCAAACAAAAATAAATTCCTACAGCATGCATCAACTGTGAAACCCAATGCAAGAAACTAGCCACAACTAAAGAACCTACTCAGAGCCTTAACCCTCTGAAGCACCAAGAAATGAAGCCAATCAACTACACACAATATCTGCCACAGTCAAATCCTCAAGGAAAAAAAAATAACAGAAAAACAAAAAGCCCCATCCAAATAACAGCAACTTCAAAAAGATAAAGAAACCCCAGTCCCCTCAGATGAGAAGAAACCATTATAAGAACTCTAGCAATTCAAAAAGTCAAAATGTTTCCTCACCTCCAAAAGATCACATTAGCTCCCCAGCAATGGATCCTAGCCAGACTGAAATGTCTGAAATGGCAGACTTTGACTTTGGAATCTGGATGATAAGGAAGCTCAATAAGATTCAAGTGAAAGTTAAAACCCAATCTACAAAGGTAAGTAAAATGATTCAAGGGTTAAAACACAACATGGCCATTTTAAGGAAGAACCAAACTGAATTTCTGGAATTAAAAATTCACCACAGAAATTTAAAAATACAGTTATAAGCCTTAATAACAGCCTAGACCAAGCTGAGGAAAAAAATTCAAAGCTCAAATACTGGTGCTTTGAATCAACCCAGTCAGCCAAAATTTAAAAAAAAATGAACAAAACCTCTGAGAAATATGCAATTATGTTAAAAAAAAAACTAAACCTACAACTCATTGGTATTACCGGGAGAGAGAGAGAATAACCAATTTGGAAAACATATTTGAGGATGTAGTCCATAAAACTTTCCTGAATCTTGCTAGAGAGGTCAACATGCAAATTCAAGAAATTCAGAGAACCCCTGTGAGGTTAATTACTATACAAAATGACCATCCCCAAAACACACAGTTGTCAACATTCCAAGGTCAATATGAAAGAAAAAGTCTTAGCAGCTAGAGGAAAGGGACAGGTCACTTACAAAGAAAACACCATTAGGCTAAAAGCAGACTTCTCAGCAGAAACCTTACAAACAGGAAGAGATCAGGCCTATTTTTAGCATCCTTAAAGAAAAGAAATTCCAACCAAGAATTTCATATCCTGCCAAATTAAGCTTCATAAGGAAAGGAGAAATCAAATCCTTTCCAGAGAATCAAACACTGAAAGAATCCACTACCACTGAAAGAATCCATTACCACTAGACCAGTCATACAAGAAATTCTTGAGGGAGTTCTAAACATGAAAACAGAATTTTACCTGCTACCACAAAAACACAAATAAGTACATAGCCCAAAGTCTGTAAAAGCAACTACACAATCCAGACTATAAAGCAACCTACTAACATCACAACAGGATCAAAACCTCATATATCATCTACAACCATCTGATCTTTGACAAACCTAACAAAAATAAGCAATGGGAAAAGGATTCCCTGTTTAATAAATGGTGTTGGGAAAACTGGCTAGCCATGTGCAGAAAACAGAAACTGGACTCCTTTCTGACACCTTACACTAAAATTAACTCCAGATGGATTAAAGACTTAAACATAAGACCTAACGCCATAAAAACCCTAGAAGAAAATCTAGGCAAAAGCATTCCGGACATAGGCAAGGACTTCATGAATAAAACACCAAAAGCATTGGCAACAAAAGCCAAAATAGACAAATGGGATCTAATTAAACTCCAGAGCTTCTGCACAGCAAAAGAAACAATCATTAGCGTGAACCAGCAACCAACAGAATGGAAGAAAAGTTTTGCAATCTACTCATCTGACAAAGGACTAATATCCAGAATAAAAAAAAACAAAAACAAATTTACAAGAAAAAAAAAAAAAAAAAAAACCCATTCAAAAGTGGGTGAAGGACATGAACAGACACTTTTCAAAAGAAGACATCTATGAGGCCAACAAACAAATGAAAAAATGCTCATCATCACTGGTCATTGGAGAAATGCAAATCAAAACCACATTGAGTTACCATCTCATTCCAGTTAGAATGGCAATCACTAAAAAATCTGGAGACAGCAGATGCTGGAGAGGATGTGGAGAAATATGAACACTTTTACACTATTGGTGGGAGTGTAAATTAGTTCAACCATTGTGGAAGACAGTGTGGTGATTACTCAAGGACCTAGAAATAGAAATTCCATTTGACCCAGCAATCCCATTGCTGGGTATATATCCAAAGGATTATAAATCATTCTATTATAAAGACACATGCACCCATATGTTTATTGCGGCACTGTTTACAATAGCCAAGACCTGGAACCAACTCAAATGCCCATCCATGATAGACTAGACAAGGAAAATGTGGCACATATACACCATGGAATACTATGCAGCCTTAAAAAACGATGAGTTTGTATCCTTTGCAGGGACATGAATGAATCTGGAAACCATCATTCTCAGCAAACTGACACAAGAACGGAAAATCAAACACTGCATGTTCTTACTCATAGGTGGGTGCTGAACAATGAGAACACATGGACACAGGGAGGGGAGATCACACACTGGGGTCTGTTGTGGGGGACTAGGGGAGGGACAGCAGGAGGTAGGGAGGTTGGGGAGGGATAACATGGGGAGAAATGGCAGATATAGGTGACGGGGGCATGGAGGGAGGAAACCACATCGCCGTGTATGTACCTATGCAACAATCCTGCATGATCTGCACCTGTACTCCAGAACCTAAAGTATGATTAAAAAAAAAAAAATATATATATATATATATATGTGTATGTATGTATATAAA
The DNA here is from genome assembly GCF_009761245.1 of Sapajus apella. Classification (NCBI taxonomy): domain Eukaryota; kingdom Metazoa; phylum Chordata; class Mammalia; order Primates; family Cebidae; genus Sapajus; species Sapajus apella. The sequence goes on from NW_022436964.1 coordinate 3,337,540, forward strand.
CCTTGAATGTAAACACTCTAAACACTCCATTTAAAAAGCACAGAGTGGCATGGTGGATAACAAAGTAATACCCAACCATCTGCTAACTTCAAGAGAACCATCTCACTGATAGCAATATTATCGGCTCAAAGTAAAGAAATGGAGAAAGAGCTATCATACAAATGGAACACAAAAATAAGCATGGGTTGCTATTCTTATATTACATAAAACATACTTTAAACCAACAACAGTAAAAAAAATAAAAGAAAGGTCAAAGAAAGGCATTACATAACAATAAAGAGTTCAATTAAAGGAGAAGACTGAACTATTCTAAACATATAGGCATCCAACATAGAAGCACCAGATTCATAAAACAAGTACTTCTAGACCTATACAAAGACTTAAAGAGACACATAATAATAGTGGGGTACTTCAACATCCCACTGATAGCATCAGACAGATCATCAAGGCAGAAAATTAACAAAGATTTCTGGACTTAAATTCAAAATGTAACCAACTGGACCCAACAGATATCTACACAATACTCCAAAAAACAACCACAGAATATACATTCTTCTCATCTCTACATGTAACATACTCTAAGATTGACTACATGCTCAGCCACAAAGCAGGTATCAATGAATTCAAAAAAACTGAAATTATACCAAGCATACTCTTTAACCATAGTGGAATAAAAACAGAAATCAATATCAAGAAGATCTCAAAACTACACAATTACATGAAAATTAAACATCTTGTTCCTGAAGGACATTTGGGTAAACAACAAAATTAAGGTGGCAATCAAAAAATTCTTTTAATTAAAAATGGAAACAGAAACACAACATACCAAATCTCTGGGATACAGCAAAAACAATGTTAAGAAGAGTTAATACTGCTAAATGCCTACATTAATAAAGAAAGATCTCAAATTAACTATCTAACATCACACTTAGAGAAATGAGAAAAACAAGAATAAACTAACCCCAAAACTAACAGAAGAAAAGAAACAACTAAAATCAGAGCAGAAATGAGTAAAATTGAGATCCTAATAGCCATAAAAAGGATCAATAAAACTAAAAGTTTGTTCTGTGAAAGGATAAACAATATCAACAGACTGCTAGCTAGATTAACAAAAAAAAAAAGAGAACCAAATAAGCACAATGAGAAAAAAGAAAGGTAACATCACAACCAATCCCACAGAAATACAGAAGATCCTCAGAGACTATTATGAACACCTCTATGCAGACAAACTAGAAAATACAGAAGAAATGCATAAATTCCTAGAAACACACAATATCCCAAGACTGAATCAGGAAGAAACTGAAACCCTGAACAGACCAATATCAAGTTCCTAAATTGAATCAGTAATAAAAATAAATTAAAAAAACAGTCAAAAAACCTTGGACCAGATGGATTCACAGCCAAATTCTATCAGACATACAAAGAAGAGCTGGTACAAATGCTAGTAAAACTATTCAAAAACATTGAGGAAGAGGGACTCCTCCCTAACTCATTCTATGAAACCAGCATCATCCTGATGCAAAATCTGGTAAAAAACACAATGAAAAAAGAAAACTACAGGCCAATATCACTGATGAACATAAATGCAAAAATCCTCAACAAAATACTAGCAAACCAAATCCAGTAGTACATCAAAAAGTTAATTCATCATGATCAAGTAGGCTTCATTTTTACAATGTAGGAATGGTTCAATATCCACAAATCAATAACATGATTCACATAAACACAATTAGAAACAAAAACCATATAATCATCTCAATAAATGCAGAAAATGCTTTTCATAAAATCCAACATCCCTTTATGATAAAAACCCTAAAAATAACCTGGCATCAATATGAACATACCTTGAAAGAAGAAGAGCTATCTATGACAAATTCACAGGCAACATTATACTGCATGGTAAAAAGCTGGAAACATTTCCCTTAAGAACTGGAACAAGATGTGGATGTCCACTTTCATCATAGACACAGAGACCAATGGAATAGACTAGAAAACCCAGGAATAAAGCTGCACTCCTACAGCCATCTGATCTTTGACAAAGTCAACAGTAACAAATAATGGGGAAATGGCCCCCTATTCAATAAGTGGTATGAGGACAGTTGGCTAACCATATGCAGAGGAATAAAACTAGACCCTTACCTTCCACCACATTAAAAAACTGACTCAAGATGGATTAAAAATTTAAATACAAGGCCTCAAACTATAAGAATCCTGAAAGAGAACCTAGGAAACACTTTTCTGAACATTGGTCTTGAGAAAGAATTTATGACTAAGTCCTCAAAAGCAACTCTAACGAAAACAAAAATCAACAATTAGAACCTAATTAAACCAAAGAGCTTCCGCACAGCAAAAGAAACTATCACTAAACAGATGATCTACAGAATAGGAGAAAATATTTGCAAACTATGCATTCAGTGAACATCTAGTATTCAGAATTTATAAGGAACTTAAATCAACAAGCAAAAAAACAACCCCATTAAAAAGACACAGACACTTTTACACTGTTGGTGGGAGTATAAATTAGTTCAACCATTGTGGAAGACAGTGTGGCAATTCCTTAAGGACCTAGAAATAGAAATTCCATTTGACTCAGCAATCCCATTACTGGGTATATGTCCAAAGGATTATAAATCGTTCTACTATAAGGACACATGCACACGAATGTTCATTGCAGCACTGTTTACAATAGCAAAGACCTGGAACCAAACCAAATGCCCATCGATGATACACTGGACAGGGAAAATGTGGCACATATACACCATGGAATATTATGCAGCCATCAAAAACGATGAGTTCGTGTCCTTTTTAGGGACATGAATGAACCTGGAAACAATCATTCTCAGCAAACTGACACAAGAACAGAAAATCAAACACTGCATGTTCTCACTCATAGGTGGGTGTTGAACATGAGAACACATGGACACAGGGAGGGGAGCATCACACACTGGGGTCTGTTGGGGGGAAATAGGGGGGGACAGCGGGGAGTGAGGAGTTGTGGAAAGATAGCATGGGGAGAAATACCAGATATAGGTGATGGGGAGGAAGGCAGCAAATCACACTGCCATGTGTGTACCTATGCAACAATCTTGCATGTTCTCCACATGTATCCCAAAACCTAAAATGCAATTTAAAAAAGACACAGACACTTCTCAAAAGAAGACATACAAGTGGGCAACAAACATATGAAAAAATGTTTAACATCATTAATCATCAAAGAAATGCAAATCAAAACCATAATGAGATATCATATCATACCAGTCAGAATGGCTATTACTAAAAAGTAAAAAATTATAGATGTTGGTGAAGCTGCAGATAAAAGGGAACAGTTATACATTGTTGGTGGGAGTGTAAACTAGTTCAGCCACTGTGGAAAGCAGTTTGGAGATTTCTCAAAGAACTTAAAACAGAACTACCATTTGACACAGAAATCTCATTCCAAAAGAAAATAAATCATTCTACCAAAAAGATACCTAGATTTGTATGTTCATCACAGCACTACTGACAATATTAAACACATGGAATCAATGTAGGCACCCCTCAATGGTGGACTGGATGACAAAAATGTGGTACATGTACACCATGTAATACTATAAAGCCATAAAAAAAGAATGAAATCATGTCCTTTACAGCAACATGGATGCAGCTGGTGGCCATTATCCTAGGTGAATTAATGCATAAACAGAAAACCAAATACTGCATGTTCTCACTTATAAGTGAGAGCTAAACACGGGGTACTCACAGAAATAAAGATGGTAACGATAGACACTGGGGTCTACAGGAGACGGGGAGAGAGGTAAAGGGGATAAGTGCTGACAAATTAACTATTGGGTATTACGCTAACTACCTGGATGACTACATCATCTATATCCCAAACCAGCATCACACAATATACCCATGTAACAAACCTGCACATGTAGCCCCTGAATCTAAAATAAAAGTTGAAAAAAAATGTATATAAATAAAAAACATGTAAAGTGATTTTCTCAAGAGATTACATGTAAATTAAGATCTAGAGCAATGCTCTTTCCATATTGTATCTAGTGGATCTCAGTTTACCATAAAATAGGTGACCATAAATACTGTATTCTCTTCTTATAATTGCTAAAAGCACATTATCGTATTGAAAGCTCTGAAAAGTCCTGGGCTTAAAAAAAATTGTTTAAGTTTCTTAACCCAATACTCTCCAAACTTATTTAGCTGTGGAATTTTTTTTTTTTTTTTGAGACAAAGTGTCACTCTGTTGCCAGGTGCCAGGCTGGAGTGCAGTGGCACAATCTCAGCTCACTGCAACCTCCACCTCCCAGGTTCAAGCAATTCTCCTGCCTCAGCCTCCCGAGTAGCTAGGACTACGGGTGTGCCACCATGCCCAGCTAATTTTTGTATTTTTTAGTAGAGACAGGGTTTCATCATGTTGGCCAGGATGGTCTTGATCTCTTGACCTTGTGATCTACCCGCCTTGGCCTCCCAAAGTGCTGGTATTACAGGCATGAGCCACCACGCCTGGCCAGAATTTTTTATTTTTTAAAATACCATTTATTGTTCTGCCAAATATCTTTTTTAAAATACTGAGGTAGGAAAATGTCCTTAAAATATCAAAGATGATAGAAAAATTAGATGACTGAATAAAATTTCTCAACTCTCACATACTTGGAGTGGAAGTCTACATGTAATCCCACTTTCTAAATGCCCTCCTTTCTAAATATCCTCAGTTATTGTATTTGTGTTGTGCCTGTGGTAGGGGAATAATGCTAAAATGTGGTTCCATTAATGCTTAACAAGAACTATTACAAGTATGAATTTGTTTCTATATATGAAGGCCAAGAATCTGAAATGAAATTACAATTATGTAAGTGGTATGTACCATCTTGAATACTGATCTGCCAGATCCTCTCTACAAAACCACATTCTCAAAGCTCCAGGCATTCTTTTAGCCTAGAAGCTGAACCTCCCAAGTATTCCTAGGAGGTCTCTCAGATGGAAAGCCTTGGCTTCAGGCGGAATCAACAAACACCTACAGGTATTCGGCCTCCAAGCATTCAGCCCTGGCACCTTCCTTGCCATGATTGACTTCCCAGAACAGTCCTGTTAATGTCAGTCCTGTTTATGTTCATAAAAATAGCAAGCTCAGACTACCTAAAGTCCTTGGATGATCTCAAGGCATGCCACTTCCTAAGTCAGCCCTCTGCCAGGCACAGTGGCTCATGCCTGTTAATTCCAACACTTTGGGAGTCCGAGGTAGAAGGATCGCTTCAGGCCAGGAGTTTGAGACCAGCCTGGGCAACACAGCAAGAGCTTGTTTCTACAAAAAACTAAAAAATTAGCCAGGTATGGCGGCACATGCCTGTAGTGCTGGCTACTCACGAAGCTGAGACAGGAGGATCTGATAACCTGTAATCTATGTGCTATGATTGAGCGGCTGCACTCCAGCCTGGAGTGACAAAGCAAGACCCTGCCTTTAAAACAAACAAAAAATCCTAAGTCAACAATCTGGAAAGCAGTGGCAAAGGAGCCACCAAATAACACATCCTTTCAAGAGAGGTTGTTGAAGCAAAGCAAGGCACAGGACAGTGAGGGCAGTATAGAAGCTGGAGCAGAATGATTGTGCTTAAGGACAGGCATAGCTTAAAGGGAGTGACTGGCTCCAATAAGAGAGGCACTCCGGCTTGTCTCTCCCCTACTTCAACCCGATTTCAGCGTTTTTTTTTTTTTTTTTTTTTTTTTTTTTTCCCTCACTTCATGAGAACTGTATCATGGTAGAAATAAGACCTTGAACCTGCCAGAAATACTTCATCAGTCCTGTCTTCTGCAGTCAGCTAGTGACTTCCTAAATCTCACTATCAGTCTGTGGCCCTTGTACCTTAGCTTAGTTGAGCCTGCATTTGCCTCTACTGCCCTCTCTTCCTGACAGACCTATCTCGTCCTGGGCCTCAGTTTCTCAGCTTTTTGAAACTTTAATCATTCTTTGAGGCCTGGCTCAGTTGTAGTCAGAATTAGTCTTTCCCTCCTCCATATCCTTCCCATCTCCATGAGCTCCATTCTACTGTAGAGAGCAAAACTAAGGACTGAGACAGTTGGGTGATAGCCCAGAGTAACATTCTATCAGAGGGACTTTCATTGAAATAAAATGGCATGGTACCCACATGCAATTCCATAAATAGCTGAAAATATATACATATAAATTGACCTTAAAAATACAAAAATTAGCTGGGCATAGTGGCACACACCTGTAATCCCGGTTACTTGAGAGGCTAAGGTATGAGAACCACTTAAACCTAGGAGGCAGAGGTTGCAGTGAGCCAAGATCATGCCACTGCATGCCAGCCTGGGTGACAGAGCGAGACCCTAACTAAAAAAAAAAAAAAAATTGATCCTGCTCATTAAAGCTGAGGGTACACTTAAACAGAAAATTTAAAATTCAGGCTGGTAATAATCTTTCCCCTGCTAAATAAATGCAAAATAAATATTTTTTAAATATTGTTTTCTAAGGATATCAAATTACCTTTCCCAGCATCTCTGCCTGGTATGATCTGGGCCTGTTTTTGTTACAATCTAACTACAATATAGTTTGTTGCATATCCGCCTGTGTCATGTTTATATTTGTGCTCTCCAGAAGTTAGCCCAGTGTCTTGCACATGGTAAGTGTTCAATAAAACTTTGCTGGATAAAATTAATTGGTGAGGGTAGGCTGGGGGACAGGAGGTCTAATTCTCACAGAGTCCCAACATAGGCTAGCAGGAACCTTGGGAATGCTGTGGGCCTGGGGTTAAGCTCATGCAAACAATTTCACACTTATAGTGGGTTATTTTAGAAATTCACTGATCATGTGACCCAACTTCTTAGGAGAAAATTTAGACAGTAAGAAAGGGGGCACTTTCACTGAGAGCTTACTGTGTCTTTGCAACTGCACTAGATACTTTTATATTACCCAACTTAATCCTCCCAGAAAGCCTGAAAGATGAACATCATAAACTCCATTTTCTAGAAGAAAAGCTGAGACTCAAAGAAGAGTCTCTTCTTCTTTGAGACTCTTATAGTTTAACAGAAATTGGGAAAGAAGGCTGGAAATTATCGCAATTACACCAAGCTATTTAATTACTTTAAATAGCTGGAAATCTGAAAAAGTAAACAAGCAAATTGAGAGAGATAAACCAGTTCTCTTTGTAAGGATAACTTGTGCCTGCCTAGGAGACACTGCTATGTGAGAGAAGGTAGAAGAGGGATGTTATTCAGCAGAGTTGATGAAAAGCACAGCTTTTCTCTTCCTCCTAAGCTGAACATTGACTAAATGGTCTCATTATTTGTTTTACAATTTTCTAAACCATTACACACACTCACACCCAATGCCAAATACAAATAATTTCATTAATCCAGTTTTGGGATTTTCCTCCAGACTCTTTATGACCATTAATGCAGAGTAACTGAAAGTGACTAGCCAACATAGCAAACTAGACTAGAAATAAATTTACCCATTTGGTTCTTTCCTCCACCTTTCCCACGCTGTTTTCTGTTGACATCTCACCATTACCATAAGCATACATACAAACACATACATGAACACGTGTGCATATACACCCCAAGTAAAATTATATGAAATAAATCACCTTCATTTCACAGAAAATTATGTCCCATTTCTTAGGTTTCTTATCACACGTTCTTTGGATTCAGTCAGACTACCAGACCTAAATTCTATACAAGCTCCATCATTTAACATGCATCTGATCTTTGGCAAATCACATAACCTCTTCTTTGAGTCTCAGATGAAATAAACTTGTTCCTCCTGATGTTGCCTCTGCATTTATAGCTACTTCTTTGTTGCACATAAAGAAGTATAGTTAGCTGTTTGCTTGTCCGTCACCCCTGCCAGACTGTGAGCTTACTGAGGGCTGGAGTCATGTCTGTAACCTAACCCTGACCTGGCTCACTGCCTGGCACATAAATCCATTGTAAGTATCTTCAGAGATGAAAGAAATGAATGAGGAACATTCTGACCTGCATTCTTTTCTCAACTCTGCATCTCACTAATGCCATGAGTGAGCTTGGACAAATTCCTTTTCTTCTGTGAAATGAGGACATCAGAGTAAATCAGGTTTACAAACTGCTGCCCCACAGGCCCAATCTAGTTCCTCAGGCTTGGTTTTTTTGGCCTACATAGTTGATGTGGTTAAAAAGAAACCTCAAATAGTTATGAACATTTAGAAAGCAGAAAATTTCATGTAAAACTTGAATTTTTAGCCTCTATTTAAAAATGAGATCTCATAGCACGGGTTGTCACTCTCTATATCATCCATGGATGGAGCTGGCTAGCACGTCCTCTCTGAGACAGGCTAGGAGCCGCCCCAGAACACCACAGTTCTCTTGATCCAGCCACTCATTTCTATTACCTGCCTCTCTGTCCTTACATGCATTTCATTAGCATTTGTAAATGCATTCTAGCTGTAATAATACTACTCTGGGTCTTTACGAATCCTCTCCCAAACAGATAAACACTCATATATTTTTTTACCATGCAGACAGGAGGCTCTGAGTCACCACTCCTATCACACTATTCACTATCCTCACCCTGGGCTAAAGCCCCTTGGCAATTAATGAAGGAAAGGAAAATACATCAAATAGAGGAAAAAACAGGAAGGAGGAGGAGGAGAGGGGGGCTTTCACTAGAAATAGTGCTACCAGAGGTATTATGATATCATGTGTGGAAAATTAGATAGTTATAAAGTGCCATATTTTCCATACAGGAAAGCAATCATTTTGTCTACGATCCTGGAAACACACATAATAGAAGATGTGAAAAACTGGAGGTTAATCATCAGAAATTATTATGGCTTTGGGTGTCACTCCCACTGGTGTTCTCTCCCTCCTGCTCCCCATGGCACTCCTGCAAGAAGTTGCAACTAGCAATTTGAAATTTACACACCTTCACAGGAGAGATGCCCCCATCTGCAGCATACCCATAACTTCCCAAGGCAAAGCTGCTGTTACTTACAGTATAATCAGTAGCACAGCGGGTGCAGAGAGGAGAAGAGAGCTAGGTACATATTACTAAGAAGCCTGATGAGTCCAACATACTGCTCTTCTCTAACAAGCATTGCCCCAGGAAATTTAAAATAGCACATTTTGATGTGCATGGCATACATCTGCTAAACCCATGTGGTGTCTGATTGGACAAATCAACACCAACCCAGCCTGCATTTTCTCTCCAACTTCCTTCATACTCTGGCTAGATCAGTTATAGCACAGAGCCCAGCATAAGCTCTGTCTTTAGAACGTTTGGTTGGCTTCTTACAAAACTACCCACATTCCTAAATTCCCAGGTTTTCCCCTTTCCCAAAAACTTCATGTTGATAACTGAAAGAAAAAAATTATATTCTTTTCCCATGCCATCATATTTTTAGACTAGTATTCTTGTCTCATTCCATGGACTTTTAGTCTTGAGACTAGTCCATCAGTGAATGAAAAGCAGAAAAGTCTTACTTTATAAATAGATTTTATTAGAATTTATGTTTTGGAAGTAGAGGATTTTAGCAAGAAAAGTCAGTAACAGGCCAGGCGCAGTGGCTCACACCTGTAATCCCAGCTACTTGAGAGGCTGAGGCAGGAGAGCTGCTTGAACCTGGGAGGCAGAGGCAGCAGTGAGCCGAGATTATGCCACTGCACCCCAGCCTGGGCAACAGAGTGAGACCCTACCACGCACCCCCTCAACACACACACACACACACACACACACACACACATACACACAAACTCAGTAACAAGCACAGTTAAATTGCAAACTGTTCCACTCTCAACTGAAATATTCAAAGCAATCTAGATTCAGTTTTCAGTCAGTTCCTCCATCTCATGAACATTGTTCTCAAAGGTGATGAGTCTGAAGAGAGAAGATAATTACAGCAAATCCATTAGCTACAACTGAAAAAGAGTACACTCAAAGTGTACACACTGTTGACAATTTATCCACCCTTTTTCTTCTATATGCCCACTTCCAGAGCGTTAGAGAGAAGCACAGGTTTGGAATTCAAGAATTTGAATTCTAGTCCTGGCTTCACTAGCTAGAATTGTGACCATCAGTAAACTCCATAACTTCTCTGGATTCTTTTTAACTGCAAAATAAAACAGATGAAATAACTTCTAAAGCAGTGCTTCTCAAATTTTAAGATGCAAAGGGATCATCTGAAGATCTTGTTAAAATACAGAGATTTAGAATGGACTTGACAACCTGCAGTCCTAATAAAACTCTCAGGTGATCCTGATAACGGTTGGCCCCATGGACTATACTTTAAGAGCTGGGTGCTAAAGCACTGATTGCAAACTTGGCTCTGCAGTGGTATCACGTGAGTAGTTTAAAAAAAAAAACCAACACATGGGTTCCACACCAGAGTCGGATATAATGACTATAAGCTGTGTTTGAGCATGGATTGCTTTTAAAGCTCACCAGGTGGTTCTAGTGTAGAGCAAAGTTTGAGGAACCTGTCCTGTTCCTTAAAACTCTCAAATGATGACCTTTATTTTTCAGTCCTATTACATTTGTAGAGTGAAATTCTTTATCTATAGTCTCCTGACAACCCAGAGAGCTAGTAGGGCAAACACTATTAACTTCGATTTACAAAAGAGAAAATTAAGCACCCAAGAGTCAGGAGACTTGCCTAATGGCATACAGCTAATGGCAGACCTTCTGTTACTAGAACAACTAGAACACAGCATTCCTGTTAAACAACCTGTGTTTTCTCCAGAAGGCTTTGCACTGGCTGTACAAACTAATAATTACAAAGAGAAAAAATGTAGCTTTTCTGTCCCAATTCCACTAAAAATAATACAAATGACAACGTAACAGAGAAATACATGCATCTAGTAAAACATTTGAATGTGTAATTGGTGGAGAAGCTACTTGGCTGCTGTGGGTGGTACTAACAAGCAGAGTAAGGTCACTAAGGTTAAATCAGCAGAACCAGCCATTAGACATCAAGTGAGCACAGCTAGATGGATTAATGCAGTACTAGTAATACAACAAAATGTACTGGGGAAGTGCCATAACGAATCCCAGGCAAGAGACCAAACAGTCTTCCATTTGATAAAACAAAGAAAATTGGAACTTATTGAGACAGCCATCCCACTTCTAAATACTGCAAAACCCGCACACAGGAACAAAACAAACTTAAAAGTTCTGGCTTTGGAACTGAGGCAAATGGTGGAAATTAATAACCAAGTAAACATGAGGTAGAAAAAAAGAAATTAACATTTTTCAACGCTTACTATGGACCAGCCAGTTGTATGAATTATCTGGTCTTAACTCTTATTTGTAAGGTAAGCTTTATTATTCCCATTTTACAAATTAGAAGGTGAGTCATAGAGTTTGTCTTTTACACCAATTTACATTTGAATGTCAGAGGTGTGTTTAACCCTAGCTACATCTGTCTGTTTCCAAACCTCTCATGTCCTTTCTTCTAGCCAAACTGATTCTTGTAACTAAATCATTTTCAGGTAATCTACTATTCTTCCCCAAATCTTCATATTGTCTCTGCAGCAGGGACAAAATACTACTATAATGTCATAACTTGTTGATCCTGTTATTCCATGGAACAATAAAAACACTATTTATAGATGGTTTGGCCAAAACAAAATAAAAAACAAAAAAATTTCCATTGACCTTCTGACCTTCACTTTTTGCAAAAGTGAAGCCCAAATCCTTTTCAATAGAGGCTGAGACATTGCAGCCTAAAGGTCAGATGTGGCCTACCAACATGTTTCATTTGAAATATACAGTATCAACCCTCATAGTGCATTTTAAATTTTGGAATTAAAACACAGTCACTTCATAGAAATGGGGATTTCTGTTGTCTCTCCAAATAGTAGAAAGAGTTGGGAATGCCCCATTCATGCTCTCATGTAGTGTCAACAGCTATAGCTGAGTCCTGGGTTCTCTGTAGGTGAAGCATCTGTTATCCACTTATCATGGTCCCCATCTTTCCCTATTATTATATATGTCAGATGATAAATGTCATCACACTTAAGCTAAATATTTCCTAAACATTTTTCTATCAAAGGTTGTATTTTAAAATACACCCAATAAGTCGAACCATTTATTTCAAAAAAAAAATTGAAGACAGTATATTTTTTCTTATAATAAGCCCACATCACCCATTTATATTTGCCAGATTACAAAGATATCTGAATTTATAAATCCTCCTTTTCAGGAATGGGTGAGGTGAGAAAACCAGATGCTAAACTCTTCTATCTAATAACATAAAAGACTTCATTAAACAGAGGTAGAGTTCCATCTGAGAAGGAGGTTATAGGTTTACTGCAACATGGACCACAGCCTGGAGATAAAGAGAAAGTGTTTTGTTATTCTTTTTTCTTCACAATTAGCCCAAGAGAAAGTTGGGGTGTCATGTCTCTGAATAGATCAAACCTGGCCAAAGTGAGAACAGCAGTTCTCACTCCTGTTATGGAGGTGAACAAAGACACTGGGTTGGAATAGAATAGAAAAGAAGAAAAACCAGTGGAGATCATCCTGTAAAGGAATATGGCCTCTGAACTCTAGGAGTTATAATAGGCAAATTCACATTTAAAATTTAATTTCCTAAATTACCTGCAGTTCTTCAGTGGAATTTGCAGAATGTTGACATTTAATCACAAGTGTACTACAGAGAGTCAGATGAGGATCTTGTTTTCACATTTGGAACAAAGTTGCAAAGGAGTATGGCAGCAGCCTGGAGAGGTTTCCACAAGACTCCCAAATCCATCCTCCAAAATTAGATTTGGAAAATCGAATGTGTTCCTTGGAAATTTCCAGATACACGAGAGATGAGAACCTGAAGACAAGTCTTCCTGTGGTTATGCTGAATGTGGCAGTGGGGAGATCTACTATTGCTACTCAGATACAGAAGGGGCTGTGGCCCCTGATACCTAGAGGACCTGGGGATACTTGGTTTACTAACGAACACAGTGGGCAATGAAACCTGATCTGTGCCATAGTTTTTATCTCTACAGGATGCCTCCAAAGCTGTTTATATGTAAAAATAATAAAAGAATGATTAAAATAATGAATAATATTATATTTGTGGCATGAATAATATATGTCTTCTTGATGGGTTTTAAGGTTTTTCCAGACACATGGCCAAGAAAAATCCAAAAACTGGAAGGAAAATCAGTGTTTAATGGAATAAAAGTGTGACTAGTGTTTCAAGTTAATGTTTGAACCTGTACAGATTGTGATTCATTTATCTTTGCTCCCTATATATCTAGTATATAAATACTTCACACATAGCAGGAGCTAAATAATTGTTCATTTTAAATGAAAAAAAATTAAAAATTATCATGAGCAAGGTATCTGAGAACTAAGGTAGTTGTTCATAAAACTATAGTCAGAAAAATTTTGGCTTTCTAGAAAGATATGTTATGGGAATTTTGAGATGTCTGCAGTAATTCACAATTACTACTAACAAGATTGTAGGTGCTGACAGGATGTAAGTAAAGTCAGCTTCATCAGCTAAGAAATCAGCATTGGTGCTAGATACTTCTTCATCTCACATAATCCTCAATAACCCTATGATGTGAATATTATCCAACTTACAAACTATTACATGGTAAAGACTTTTGTGGCCCTCCTGTATTTTTGAAAATATAAACATATTTGCAATGCCAAGAGCAAATCATAGAGAAAAGATATTAAAGGCAAAAAAAAACAGCTATTCATGACCTATTACTAAAGAAATCAAAAGATCGGTTCCTCACACTTGCTTGCTCTTTTGGAACATTCATACTGGCCAGAGCAATAATTACTGATAAATGAGCTTCAAAATCATTCTTTGGCACAACAGACCAGTAATAACATCTGTGTAAATGTAATATCACAACATAAACACTCAAAGCCACAGAGAAGAAAATAATACTGTTTGGTTTGGTTTCATTTAGGGGAGCTTATTACATATTTTTTGAACAAGCCACTCTCTCTATAAAACCCAGCTAGCAAATCTGCCTTGTCTATTATCATTGTGAGAATAATGTAGCAAACAGATGGAGGGTTTCATTACAATTTGTTGAACTAAATTTAACAGGTTTGGCTGTGAGTGTTAAATTATTTTCATATTCTATTTGTGCTATGTTTGCAATAGACACACACACATGAAAAATAACAGAAAATCTGTACACCTAGTACAGCTAGTTTGACAATATTTTTCTTATAGCACATAGTTCTAATTAGAAGGCTTTTTATTTGGGCCACCAAGAAATTCTGACTGCAAAGCTGCTTGTGTGGCATTCACATAACAAAAAATATCATTACTATAGAAACATTTGAACCCTTCCTCCATCTATGGCACCATATGTGAAAGGGACTAGAACCATAGTCATTAAATTAATAATAACCTACTAAATAAATGAACAATTGAAGAGTATACTACAACATTTAATAGGTGGCATTCATTTGGCTTACAGGTCCAAGTAGGACTGTATCAGTGACAGATGAAACATGGAACACTATATCAAAAATATGAGTCAAGAAAATTGAGGGCCATTAAATGTTAAATGGTAACAAGAATCCTCAAACTTCAACTCAACTTTACAATATGAATTCTACTGTTAAGGAAGCTCTCATTTTATCAAGACAAGGAACCAACTGGAACATAATTGAGAAACCATTTAAGCAATATCCTCCTAAAATTACTTATTAACTCATGTTACCCTGTGATCATATTTCACTGAAATGGCAGGATGGAAGCCATAAAAGTAATATATGTGCTGGTAAAGAGAAATAAAGAGTACGAGTCATCAGGAACCTCCCCTCCACGCTCAGAAACAAGCTGAACATATAGTAGACACACGTAAACACAGTCACATACACACCAAAGAAGATCCAAGTGCTGAAAAAAATAGCAAGGTACAGGTCCACCTTCAGAATTTTACATTCTCCAGGGATACATTAATATAATATACACATAGCTGGCTTAAGAAAAAGCCTTCTAAATATCTTTGAATTAAATTGTCCTTTATTTAAGTAGACTGTACTCGCCAGTAAATTGCAACGTATTTAGAATTTA
The DNA here is from genome assembly GCF_009761245.1 of Sapajus apella. Taxonomy (NCBI): domain Eukaryota; kingdom Metazoa; phylum Chordata; class Mammalia; order Primates; family Cebidae; genus Sapajus; species Sapajus apella. The sequence goes on from NW_022436964.1 coordinate 3,352,575, forward strand.
CACCTCCGATGTTTGAAAAAACATCTATAATTAGGAAACAAGGCCTGAGCCCTTCTTGCCCTCAATTAAAGTCTCTGCTTTCCTTGTCAAGGTTTCATAGTCCCTCTTTCTCTTATGCTTGACAGAGCAAAGGGAGGTGAAAGAGTCACCGATTTTAATCTCAGTAGTCTTTCCCCAGGTGCCAGCCTTAGCAAGATTTTTATTGAAGATGCCATCTCATTCATCTGGCAGGTTATTTTAAGCTATTTTTGTTTGAATATTAATAGTATTGAAACAAAGTAAAAGTAATGATATGGATCAGATATGGACCACTCAAAGACTGTGTTCTTCAAAGTTGATTAGAAGTTAGATTTTTAATACTTTCTAAAGCAAAGTAGTATCTGTTACAGGTAAGAAAAGTGATTTTTACGTCACAATTATAGATATGTAATAATATAGGAAAATGAAATAGAGAGAAAACAACATATAGACTGAAAATAAAACAAGTGAAAAGTTTGCTTGACAAAGTCATCATTATTCCCATAGCAAAAAACCTCTTTTATTCCATTGAGTTTATCTGTCTCCGGACAGTAGGAATTTACCCTTCAGTCAATCAATACCCAGTATCCTCTCTCTAAGGGGTGCAAAGCTCCCAAAACATTATTTTTAAGGTGTTTAAGTTCCTTTTAATTATATTAATAATAAATGGCACTTTTTGTTTATTTAGTGTCTTTATATTCAGAGAACCAGGATTTTTTTTTTACTGAAATTATCAAATTCGATCAATTTATTAACCCTCAATGACTTTTTTATTTAAATTCTCTAAAAGTATATACCATTATAAGTATTTTATATTTTTAAAAATCCTTTCTTTAAAAATAAATACCTTCTGGCAATAACCTTTCTTTCAAGTACTGTTAGCATTAAACATTTTTCTCCCCACTTCTTACTAAGAATCCATATGATGGATTTTTCTTCTTTTTTAAGTCCTCTGAGTTACTTTAATTGCTCAGTTTTCTTAACTATTTTCTCTTTTTTTCTTTCTTTCCTTTTTTTTTTTTTTTTTTTTTTTTTTTTGAGTCAGGGCTTCTCTCTGTCACCCAGGCTGGAGTTCAGTGGTACAATCTCAGCTCATGCAACCTCCACCTCCTCGGCTCAAAGGATCCTCCAACATTGGTGTCCCAAACAGCTAGAACTATAGGCATGCACCACCATTCCTGGCTAATTTTCACATTTTTTTGTAGAGACAGGGTTTTGCCACGCTGCCTAGACTGGTCTGGGACTCCTGGACTTAAGGGATCTGTCCCTTGGCCTCCCAAAGTGCTAGGATTACAAGCGTGAGCCACCTCACCCAGCCTATTCTTTATTGCCTTCATTCTCTGATTCTATCTTCAGACTTTAAGGAAAACCTTTAAGTGTTTATTTCCCAATTTATTTATCCCTGTATTAGGCTCTATGAGAAAATAAAAGAGATAGAACCCAGTGTTTCTGGCTTTTAAAAGCTTACTACTAGGGACAAATATTTGGAACCCTTTGAAAATTTTATTTCTTGCTGAAGATATAACACATCCTTACAAACAACAGCAAAGGGGTTGTCATCAAGTTCATATGTAGTATAGACTAAGCTGGTTACTGAAGTTTCTAGAAAGAAAACATGTAACAACTTCTCAATCTCTCTTGAGTCTCGTATTCCTAAGGGTCACCTAGATAAACCAAAGATGGGTCAAATTCAGAATGTTTAAAATCAGTATCCACATTTCTACAAACCCATCATTGCTCCAGTTTTCTACACCTGAATTAGTAACTATTTTAATTCACCAGTTCAGTTTCCTATAAGTTGTCCTTAAGGATGAACTCTCATTCTCCACATTTAGAATGAGGTCTGGTTGATGCAAGCTTCTACACACCTCTCAACTCTTTCCCCATTGCCTCCTTTCTCTTCCCATTGCCATTGCCTTAGTGAAAGAAACCATCTTTCCCCACATGGAGCACTGCTTCCATTCCCCAACTCATTCCTCTTCCTGCCTAGCCACAAGCAGAAAGATCTTTCTAAAACATACGTCACAACAGAAAACAGCCCACTGATGGTTCCCCATGGCCTACAGGATAAGGTAAAAAATCTCCCTTTTCAATCCCTAGGGCCTGTTCCCAGTTTAACCACAACCTTCCTTTCCAACCTTGTTCTAGCCTCCACTCATGTGCACCTTACATTCCAGCTTTTCATCATTCCCTGCACATCTCAGGCTTCTTCACAACTCCAAACTTCTACACACTCTGTTCCCTTCAAGAATGCCCTTCTCTCAAGAATCCCTGAATGAAAATGCCTCCTACAGGACCCAGCTCCAGTGAGAAACTTTTTACAAATCATTCAACTACAATTAGTCTACCCCTGCTTGTCTTCCAAAGCACTGTATCCATGTCTCTAGTACAGTGTTTTCACATATAGTTCACATATATTTACATAATTATACCTTCTTCCGAACTCTTCAAATATATAAATTTGGACATTCATCTTTAGTCAGCAGTATCTAACACCATGTCTGGCATAGTAGCTAGCCAACAAATTTTGAATGAATAAATGGATAAATTACAGATGGCACTAAGAGAGAATACGGAACTTCAAGATTTGCCTGAAGAAATAAAAGATTTGGTCTGTTGAGGAGTCCACAAATACTCAGACTTCATCAGAATGAACCACGTTACAAAAAATTGTTTAAAATTTTTTCTATATAACAGCATAAAACATCAGTGCTTTGCTGAGTATAAATAATTTTTTTTTCTCTAAATGCAGTTCATCTAATAGCAGGTCTTCAGAACTATAAACATCTTACGGATAAAAAGAAGAGAACTGAAATCTTCACAGGTCATTGGATCTGTTATCAAGTAGAAATTATCCTTCAAGTACCTCATCTATGCCCATCAACTGTAAGAAGAAGACATCAGAATTACTCAACTTTCACCACAAAGAAAATAGAAAACTATTTTCTTTGTGGTGAAAGTTGAGTAATTCTGATGTCTTCTTAGATCTTAGGGAATTCCAAGGAGCTTAGAGGTCAAGAAGAAGGGGAGTACATGGAATTTTTCTCATATTCCTGTGAATTCAGAGTACACTGTTTTACTCATTAATTTACTTCTGAGCAATTGTAAACCATCTCTATTTCACTTCAGCTCTTTCAGACACACAAATTGGAGAAAAGGTTTGGAGGGGTAATATTTCATATTTAGTCAAAGCAATGAATATTTTGGGATGGCTGTAGACACATACTATTATAATTTTAACTAGAGTCATCTTGTGCAAAGGCAACAAATGTTTTCTCCCTGGAAAGGTTTGCTCTTGGCCACTGAGTTTCCACTTCCAAAGTAAATTTGGGGACTTAGGCAAGATTTGTATCTCTCCCGTCTCAAATCTCTGATTTTATCTAGATCAAGGATTCTCAAAGTATGGTCTGGGAACCTCTGGGGATCTGTGAGACTATCAGAAGGAATGTCAAGTCACAACTGCTTTCCTATGAGTAAGAAGATGCATGTACATTTGAGTTTTCCAGAGTGATATTACAACAGATTGAATGCAGTGGCATATATGAGACTCCAACTGTCTTTCTGACAGACATTAGAGATTTGTAGAAATAAAAATAATGCCACTTTTCTCACTAAATATTTTTATCTTGGAAAATAGTTATTTTCATTGAAAATATGCTATTTATGAAAGCATTTAATAGGTTGTTTTTTAATAATTCACAAGTAATTTTTTAAGTTTATTAGCTTTAATTTCTAATGTAATTAATATCAATAGATACAAACTATATAAACACAACCCCTTTAGGGTCTTAATGATTTTACAGACTGTTAAAAAGTCTTGCTATATTTTTTTAGAATGACCGATATAAAACTTTAGTCTAAACAAATGTAAAATTGGCAATTTTTGGTTCCCAAGCCAAATTATTCAAATTACTCTTAAAACACATATCCAGCAGAGCTTTCTAAAAGGCCGAATTTCAGAATCTGACTATTTCATCAACTTGTTGGGTCACTTCAGCCATGTCAATTAGTTGTTTGAGTACCGTGTTTTTTTAATCATCTGTATAATGAGAATAATAACAATAATAGCTTAATGGATGTTACTAAGTGAAAGACATTGTTCTCGGTGTTTCATATGTATTAATCACTTAATCTTCATAACTACCCTATAAAAAATGTACTATATTATCCCAACTTTGCAGAGAAGAAAATAATTGAAGTGTAGAAAGATAAAGTAACAGCTCCCTAATCAGATATCTAATAAGCACTAGAAACAGATTTGAACACATTCGAGTTCAACGAGTTCATTATATATATTGCTGCTTAGATCCCTTTAGTTGTAAATAGCTGTAAATAGACAGTGTCCCAAAGAATGCATATCATATACAATAAATGCTGATCTCCAGGCTTTCATCTTTGGCTTTGTAAAAACTGCCTCCCCAGCCTCTTTACCTTTTCACTTTGCCTTATGTCTCTTCTTGTAAGCTCTTTCTCTAACATTATTTTCCAAATATGATCTTTTAGAAACAGACAAAAAAAGATCATATTACTCTCAATGTTTATGATAAATTTCCCAATTTGTAAAATTCTGAATGGACCAAATAAAATATGTCTATGGTCTGTGACCTATAGGCTGTCAGTGTGCAAACTCCGATGTAATGGAACTAAATCAATTTCATGTGATATTAAACTTTTATAGTTTCACATTTCATGTGATGTTAAAACAAAAATGTTGGGGAAATTATGCAATTATTTAAAAAGAGTAGCAATACAACTACTATCACTTTGTAGAATCAGGCTACTTAAACAGACAGGAACTATCCAGAGAACATATGATCTGAAATATTGACTCAGAAAACCTGTGGAAGAGCTGAATGTTAAGCAGCACCTGAGAAAGGGCAAGGGGAAAGTGGCAGGAGGAAGAAAAAGCAAATCACCTCACTCCCTAACTCGAAACACTCCAGTGACTTCCAAATACAGCTAGAATAAAATCCAATTCTCAATCACTGTCTACAAGACCTTATAGTCTTCCTGCATAGCACTCTTACCTGTGATCTCTACACTCTGGCCAGGCCAGCTTCCTTTCTCTTTCTTCAACACACTAAATCCCACTTGAGAGTCTTTGGATTGTGGTTGTCTAAGCCTCAGATATCTCTTTTCCCAAATCTTCAGCTCAAAGTAACTTCCTTGAAGAGGTCTTTCCTAGCTGTCTAATGTAATTAGCACTGTCAACCCCACTCCCTGCATTATAATACTTCACTTAATATTTTTAGGACTATCTAGACTAGCTGTAAAGTATCTTTATATATCAATTTACTTGTCTATTTTTCTGTCTTCTGCTAAATGCTATACAGGTAGCAGAGAACTTGTCTGCTCTATTCCCAACAGTGCCCGGCATCTAGAAAGTACTTAGTAAGTGTTTTTGAATGAATGTTGAATAAATGAAGGACTCTGAAATATGTGTTGGCTATGGATAACCATGGAGTCATAGATTCTTATATGTATGGAGCCACTGCAGAAAAATATTTTTCATCCTTCTAGGGATAATTTCTTTCCCCTCATTGTCCAAAGGAATGAGGCTTAATGCAGTCAAGATTCCCTGAAATGTAAGAATAATTAGCCAGAGAGATGAAATACTGAGAGACAAGGTCTAATAGATACTCTGACTAAACTCTGTTGGGAGCTTCTAGATGCATTATTGATTATGCATGCATTCAGCCTCTTGCTGTTTGCACATCAGCACTTGTACCAATGAATAAACTCTGGGAGGATCTTTCTAAAACTATCTGAACAGAAGTCATTTATTCCAGCAATTAAAAATAAATATGGTTGTGATATTACTGCAAAAAAAAAACGATATTTATTTAGTATAGTCCTTAAAAAGTTATATTAAACTTCGTATTCTTGAGATGACACTTAGATTTAACACATTAGATAATATCAGGCCATATTTTATTAGAAATGAATGTTTCTCTTGCATGTCAGTGCATAGTAGATAATTTGAATAAAAATATATTGGCTAAAGAAACAGTGAGCTAATAACAGCTTTTGATCTGGGAAATTTGCCAATCTTGATGGCATCAAATGTGCATTGTATATTAAGAAAAGTTATTATCCCTCTCTATTTAACTTCCTTATTAAGAACTTTCCCATACAATCTGAAGAGATATCTGAACAAAGAAGTACAATATGAAAAATCTTCTCTACTCTTAAACTCACAAATAGAAATCCTACCCTACAGGATTAACTTATTATTCTGGTCATTTGATGATGCATGACATCCTTTGAAAGTAAATGTCTTTGCAATAACCCTACAGGGTGTTATTCCCAGGGCTTATTCTTCCAGAGCGTGCTTTTTGAAAATACAGTCTTCAAGAAACCATTGTGGGATCTTGGGTCTACCCATAAAAATGGAGTTCCACTACAACCAGTCCATGGAACCTGCTACATAAAAGGTGATCTGTTACTACTTAATGGCCAAATCCATCATCTTCATTTCATCCCATTCTTTTGCTCATAACCAACTTTCTCTATGCTGTTATTTTTATTTTACTTTTATTTCAAGTTCAGAACTACAGATGCAGGTTTGTTACATAGGTAAACTGTGTGTTCCATGGGTTTGGTATACAAATTGCTTGACAAAGGTCATGAGTATAGTACCCAATAGGTAGTTTTTTTATCCTCTCCCTTCTCCTACCCTCCACCATTAATGTCTGTTGTTCCCCTCATTGTGTCCATGTGTTCTTGTTGTGTAGCTCCCACATATAAGTGAGAACATGCAATATTTATTTTTCTGTTCCTGTGTTAGTTTGCTTAGAAGAATGGCCTCCGGTTCTATCCATGTTGCTGCAAAGGACATGATCTCATTCTTTTCTTTTTTCTTGAGATAGAGTCTCACTCTTTTGTCCAGGATGGAGAGCAGTGGTGCGATCTCGGCTCATGGCAACCACCACCTAGTGGGTTCAAGCAATTCTCCTGCCTCAGCCTCTTGAGTAGCTGGGATTACAGGCACCCACCAACCACCACGCCCAGCTAATTTTTTGTATCTTTTAATAGAGACAATATTTCACCATGTTGGCCAGGCTGGTCACGAACTCCTGACTTCAGGTTATCCACCCACTTTGGCCTCCCAGTGTGTTGAGATTACAGGCGTGAGCCACCATACCTGGCCAATCTCATTCTTTTTTATGGCTGCACAGTATTCCATGGTGTTTATGTATCACAGTCTCTATGTGCTTTAAGCCTCTGAAATCCAGCACATTCCAAATCTTCACTGAGCCTCTGAAGCTCATTTTGTCTGCTAGAGCTGCTCTTTAACCTTTATAACAATTTGTAGAAGTGGAATATGGCCAACAAATATCAATAAAGAACAAGGAAATGATCACTCCATTATAAAGAAAAGCCTATATATAAAGAGTATATGTGTGTGTGTATATATACATAATATTCATATATATATACATAGTACATATAAATACATGTATATGTATAAACAGTATATATAATACTGTTATATATAGGTATATGTATATATATTACAGTATACATGTGTATGTATACATATGTATATATAATATACACTGTGTATATATAAATACCATTATACACAGTATAACTATATATATACACACAAATATAGATATACTGTGTATATATATATACTGTGTATATATACACACACACAGTATATATATACATAGCATATATATGTATGTATACATATATAGTATATATACATAGTATATATACTATACACAGTATATATATACATATATATACTGTATATATATACACACACATAGCATATATATGTATATTATATATTATACATATATAGTATATATACATAGTATATATACATAGCATACTGTGTATATATAGCTTTTTATATCTAGATAGATAGATATAAAAGTTTGATATGAAAGACAATGTCAAGATAATGAGAAGATAAACCACAGACTGGGAGAAAATATTTGCAAAGGACATATGTGACAAGGAATGTCTATATTTGTATATATAAGGAATACTATATATACACAGTATATATATAAATATATACAGCATACATAGTATATATACAGTATACTATATATAGACAGTATGCTACATAAAGCATATATATACTTTATGTGTATCTATATCTATATATATATACTATGTATAATCCAGTGTGTATATACATATATATATATTCAGTATTATATGTGCTGTGTGTATATATATATACTATGTATACTATATATTTACATACATACTGCATATATAGTATATTATATATAGGCACATTGTATACTTATAGATATACTGTGTATGTATATATACATATATATATACACACACATATATACACACACAAACATACATATATAAATATATATATAGTGTCTAGACAGTTGTATTAGTCAGAGTTCTCCAGAGAAACATAATAGGATATGTTCGTGTTTGTGTTTGTGGGGTGTGTGTGTGTGTGTGTGTGTGTGCGCGCACGTAGAGAGAGAGAGAGAAAGAGAGAGGTCTTAAGGAATTCTCTCATATGATTGCAGGAGCTGGCAAGTCCAAAATCTGAAGGGTATGACGGAGACCCAAGGAAGAGTTAATGTTGTAGTCTCAAGTCAAAAGGTAATCTGGAATCTTCTTTGGACCTAAAATCCTTCTCTTAAGGCCTTCAACTTAGTGGATGAGTCCCATCCACACTGCAGAAGGTAATATACTTTACTTGCTTACCTATTTAAATGTTAATTACATCTAAAAAACACTTTCACAGCAACATCTAGACTGGGGTTTTACCAAAAACTGGGTACCATGGCCTAACCAAGTTGACATAAAATTAACCATCACAACAGTTAATATTCTTTCAGTTTTACAGATAAAGAAATAGGCTTTGTAAGGCTTATTTAAGCAAAGTTACCAGCCACCATATGTTGGAGCCCACACTAAAAGGCAGATCCTTTTGTTCCTCATCATATGTACTTTCCACTAGCCACCTGCCTGTGTGTTATTGTATTGCAGTAGATTTTAATTTTTGTGAGAGTTTTTACATTGCCTCCAATAAGATACCCACAATCCAGACTGTATTTAGTTCTGACTTGACAGCCAAAGAACTATACCTGCCCAATGTCAAGTGTACAGAACTTGTTTTGAGGAGGTGACTACTGATACATATAATGTAAGTCTTTCAGGGTAAACTAAGACATCATTTGGAATGTCACTCAAGGGAGTAGTTCAGAATTCACAAAGCTACTTCCTTTCAACATGAATTTCCAAAATTCAAAAGTATTTTTGAGTGCACAGAGCCAGACATCACAGAACATAAAATTTTGTATCAAAAATTAAGTTTGATGTGAAAAACAATGTCAAGATAATGAGAAGATAAACCACAGACTGGGAGAAAATATTTGCAAAGGACGTAAGTGACAAGGAATGTTATCGTGAATATACAAAGAACTCTTAAAACTCATCAATAATAAAATGGAATAAACCAATTAAAAATGGTCTAAAGACCTGAACAGACACTTCACTAAAGATATATGAAAGCAAACAAAGCCTATGCAAAAATGCTCAACATTTTGGGGTGGGTGGGTG